>NW_026660599.1:0-3064 GCF_009828535.3 Hylobates moloch | reverse complement strand
GTTTGATTGAGCAGTTCTGAAACAATCTTTGTGTAGAAACAGCAACTGGAATTTCGGAGCGCTAAGGGGCCTATAGTGGAAAAAGGAATAACTTCAAATAAAAACTACACAGAAGCATTCTGTCAAACTTCTTTCTGATCTGTGCATTCAACTAACAGATTTGAACTTTACTTTTGATTGAGGAGTTCTGAAACACGCTTTCTGTAGAAACTGCAACTGGACATTCGGAGCGCTAAGTGGCCTAAAGTGGAAAAAGGGATATCTTCAAAGAAAAAGTACACAGAAGCATTTTGTGAAACTTCTTTCTGATCTGTGCATTCAACTAACAGAGTTGAACCTTACTTTGGATTGAGGAGTTCTGAAACAGTCTTTCTGTAAAAACTGCAGGTGGACATTCAGAGGGCTAAGGGACCAATAGTGGAAAAAGGAATATCTTCAAATAAAACTACACAAAAGCATTCTGTGAAACTTGTTTCTGATCTTGCATTCAACTAACAGTGTTGGAATTTACTTTTGATTGAGGATATCTGAAACACTCTTTCTGTAGAAACTGCTAGTGGACAATCAAAGCGCTAAGTGGCCTATAATGGAAAAAGGAATATCCTGAAATAAAAGCTACACAAAAGCATTCTGTGAAACTTTTTTCTTATCTGCGCATTCAACTAAAAGAGTTGAACCTTCATTTTGATTGTGGAGATCTTAAACATTCTTTCTGTAGAAACTGGAAGTGGACATTCAGAGAACAAAGGGGCCTATAGTGGAAAAAGGAATATCTTCAAATGAAAACTGCACAGAAGGATTCTGTGAAACTTCTTTCTGATCTGGGCATTCAGCTAACAGAGTTGAACCATACCTTTGATTGAGCAGTCCTGGAACACTCTTTCTGTAAAAACTGCAAGTTGACATTCGGAGTGCTAATGGGCCAATAGTAGAAAAATGAATATCTTCAAATAAAAACTACACAGAAGCATTCTGTGAAACTTCCTTCTTGTCTGTGCATTCAACGAACAGAGTTGAAGCTTACTACTGACTGAGCAGATCTGAAACACTCTTTCTGTAGAAACTGCAAGATGACATTCCGAGCGATAAGGAGCCTAGGGTGGAAAAAGTTATATCTTCAAATACAAACTACACAGAAGCATTCTGTGAAACTTCTTTCTGATCTGTGCATTCAGCTGACAGAGTTGAACTTTACTTTGGATTGAGGAGTTCTGAAATACTCTTTCTGTAGAAACTTCAAGTGGACATTCAGAGCGCTATGTGGCCTCTTGTTGAAAAAGGAATATCTTCAATTAAAAACTACACAGAAGCATTCTGTGAAACTTGTTCCTGATCTTGCATTCAACTAACATAGTTGAACCTTACTTTTGATTGAGGAGTTCTGAAACACTCTTTCTGTAGAAACTGCAAGTGGACATTCAGAGCGCTAATCCCCCTCTAGTGGAAAAAGCAATATCTTCAAATAAAAACTACACAGAAGCATTCTGTGAAACTTCCTTGTACTCTGTGCATTCAACTAACAGAGTTCAACCTTAATTTTGATTGAGGAGTTCTGAAACATCCTTTCTGTAGAAACTGCAAGTGGACATTCGAAGTGCCGAGTAGCCAATAGTGGAAAAAGGAATATCTTCAAATAAAAATTACACAGAAGCATTCTGTGAAACTTCTTTCTGATCTGTGCATTCAACTAACAGTGTTGAACCTTACTTTTGATTGAGGAGCTCTGCAACACTCTTTCTGTAGAAACTGCAAGTGCACATTCAGAGCACTAAGATTCCTATCGTGGAAAAAGGAATATCTTCAAATAAAAACTACACAGAAGCATTCTGTGAAACTTCTTTCTAATCTGTTCATTCAACCAGCAGAGTTGAACCTTACTTTGTATTGAGGAGTTCTGAAACACTCTTTCTGCAGAAACTGCAAGTGGACATTCGGAGCGCTAAGTGGTCTATAGTGGAAAAAGGAATATCTTCAAGTAAAAACTACACAGAAGCATTCTGTGAAACTTCTTTCTGATCTGTGCATTCAAATAACAGAGTTGATCCTTACTTTGATTGAGGAGTTCTGAAACACTATATAAAAACTGCAAGTGGAAATTCGGAGAGCTAAGGGGCCTATAGTGGAAAATGGTATATCTTCAGATAAAAACTAGACAGAAGCATTCTGTGAAACTTGTATCTGATCTGTGCATTCAACTAACAGTGTTGAAGCTTGCGTTTGATTGAGCAGTTCTGAAACAATCTTTGTGTAGAAACAGCAACTGGAATTTCGGAGCGCTAAGGGGCCTATAGTGGAAAAAGGAATAACTTCAAATAAAAACTACACAGAAGCATTCTGTCAAACTTCTTTCTGATCTGTGCATTCAACTAACAGATTTGAACTTTACTTTTGATTGAGGAGTTCTGAAACACGCTTTCTGTAGAAACTGCAACTGGACATTCGGAGCGCTAAGTGGCCTAAAGTGGAAAAAGGGATATCTTCAAAGAAAAAGTACACAGAAGCATTTTGTGAAACTTCTTTCTGATCTGTGCATTCAACTAACAGAGTTGAACCTTACTTTGGATTGAGGAGTTCTGAAACAGTCTTTCTGTAAAAACTGCAGGTGGACATTCAGAGGGCTAAGGGACCAATAGTGGAAAAAGGAATATCTTCAAATAAAACTACACAAAAGCATTCTGTGAAACTTGTTTCTGATCTTGCATTCAACTAACAGTGTTGGACTTTACTTTTGATTGAGGATATCTGAAACACTCTTTCTGTAGAAACTGCTAGTGGACAATCAAAGCGCTAAGTGGCCTATAATGGAAAAAGGAATATCCTGAAATAAAAGCTACACAAAAGCATTCTGTGAAACTTTTTTCTTATCTGCGCATTCAACTAAAAGAGTTGAACCTTCATTTTGATTGTGGAGATCTTAAACATTCTTTCTGTAGAAACTGGAAGTGGACATTCAGAGAACAAAGGGGCCTATAGTGGAAAAAGGAATATCTTCAAATGAAAACTGCACAGAAGGATTCTGTGAAACTTCTTTCTGATCTGGGCATTCAGCTAACAGAGTTGAACC
>NW_026660598.1:0-3064 GCF_009828535.3 Hylobates moloch | reverse complement strand
CAGTGGTTTGTAATTCTCCTTGAAGAGGTCCTTCACATCCCTTGTAGTTGTATACGTAGGTATTTTATTCTCTTTGTAGCAATTGTGAGTGGGAATTCACTCATGATTTGGCTCTCTATTATTGGTTTATAGGAATGCTTGTGATTTTTGCACATTTATTTTGTATTGTGAGACTTTGCTGAAGTTGCTTATCAGCTTAAAGAGATTTGGGTCTGAGACTATGGGGTTTTCTAAATATACAATCATGTCATCTGCAAACAGAGACAATTTGACTTCCTCTCCTCCTATTGAATATCCTTTATTTCTTTCTCTTGCCTGATTGCCATATAAATATATATATATATATTCACATTGCTAGAATAAATGCTTTTTTAATGGAAAATGGAATTCAGCAGACTTACTGATAGAAACAGAATGGAAAAATGCCTTTGAGTTAACAGGGAATTTGGCAATTTTAGTTATGAACAGAATCAAGCTTCACATTTTAGAGTGATATAATTGAAAACATGTTATATTCATATTATGTCCTTCTGTGTTATTTGTAGGCTTCAATGTATGATAATCTTTGCTTCTTTTCTAGTAAACTCTTTTTGTTTGAAGGTAGTGATATGAATAACTTTTTTCCCAATCTGGGCCTATATCACCCTGTTTCTCTATTTTGACCTTTCTCTTTCCCCAATAACCTTTCAGCTTTGTATTGATAAACCAGATTCTCTCATCTAACATCTTGAGCTGTGAGAGTGATGAAAATCTTTTCTAAACCATATGCAGAGGTTTCTTCACTCTTTATGTTGAATGCCCTGGAATTGTCAGCAAGAGTGTAAAAGTCTGCAGTGCTTTTGAAGTAAGTCATAGAAAATAACAATGTGTCAACTGTGTTATACTAGAATATTGAAATGGCAGTAAAAGAGGATGAGATTGTTCAATTCCCACCTATGAGTGAGAACATGTGGCGTTTGCATGTACCCTGAAACTTTAAGTATAATAATAAAAAAACATAAAAAAATACAAATAAAAAATAAAATGAGGATGAGATTGACACCTTTTTATTTTTATTACCTTCGGGGTATAAAATGTTCTTTGCTAGTATTATTGTATAGGAGAGAACCAGAATGCCTGATGAAGCAAAACAAGAAACTGCCCCTGATAAAAATAAGTAGTTGTTTTCTAGTTTATTGAAAGTGAAAGAAAAGAATCTGAAAGGCTCAAAGTCTCTCACATTCTTCAGATGTCAGAGAAAACAATTCCTCATTAGATTTCTGATGTTATAATATTCAAAAAGAGCAAACTAACTCTTTGCAAAAGAAGATTCCTTAGGTCAAATGTGGTCCTGGGTACAAATGAAGCTAGGAGTTTCTCTATTTGATTTTTATCCACAGATTTGATTTAAAAAAAATCTTGGGGAAGCTCCCAAATTGATTGTGGGTTCTAAAGGGAGGGCTTTGCCAAATAAAGTCACTAACATGCAGGAATGGAGTTCTTCACCAGATGGACCAGGCAAAAACAACCCCTGCCCTAATTCCCAAACCTAGAATGGGTTATCCCATTGGTCCTGGTAGAAATGCCTAATTGCCCTTTGGAGTAGTCTAACCCTATTTTCAAGGTAAGAATTTAAACACCAGGGTTTATAAATGAGTGCGCCCAGCTGAGGTGAGCCATCAGCTGAAAAGTGCTTGAGTGGAAAACTGGCTTAAAACGTTGCCGAGAAACAATTAATAGAAACCAAGATATTAAGAGTTTTGGACTGAATTCTATACAAGATGAAGCTGCTTCTCATGCCAGAAGAGACAGAAAAGACATATGGCTCTTTGGAAAGTCTCTTCTCTTTCTATAATCTGTGCTGATCTACAGTAGTGGTGACTTGTGATTTTACTTTACCAGATATACTAATTACTGCCCTAAGTAATAATACCAGACAAGATATTAGGACTCCAAAAAAATATGTAACATTTGTTAAAAGTCCAGTAATTAGGAAATTAGCAAGTTAGGCATTAACTATAGAATTTTCCATGGTCTGTCGCTACCAGTGTTTCTCAACTGAACGTTTGCGATTATCTAACACATGCTAACTCTGTCAATATTTTACCTTTTATTTCTGGTTGGTCACCTTAGGCAAATAGAGCATGTTCTTAATCAAACCAGGGTTCCAGGTTTGGTTTCCTACTGTAGTAACCTTGGCTCTGTCTCATGACCAGAGATCACACCCTAGCCACATATAAAGGCCATAAGGGGATCTGAAAGACTATGTGTATACTTTATGTATCCTCATTCATCAACAAATGATCATATACTTGTCATAATCATGGCATGTTAATTGGAAAAAAACCAAAAAAGTAGAGGAAGAGCTGAAAAACTATATTCTGGTTATGATGGACCAATAGGATTACATTAACACACTATATTTAATACATTTATTTAACATTTGGAGAGGTGCAGGGCAAAGGGGGTTTGCATCTATTCCATGCCTTAGCATTTTACTTCCACAACCTATGGTCCTAACTTCTGTTGCTAACTTAGTTATCACTATTCAAAATATAAGAAAGAGAACTTGTTTGCTGATACCTCAGGGATCATAAGATTGCGGATTCTGACTAGTAATTCTCAATATGAAATAAAATTAATAGAGGACAAAATGGAGTAAAATTAACAGAGGCAAAATCTTAGTTGAGTATCCTGTTGTGTTACAAAGCTCATTGGACCATGGTCTGGAAGCCTGTGTACTATTCTTGATGGTATTAATTTTTATTGTTTCTGAAATTTATTTTTAAAGCCATGATGCCCTTTGAACAAGATAGCCTATGGAGCTCCTCTGTGGTCCCTAAGCCACCTCTACAAAACTTTAGGGATTTTATGAATATGGTTTGAAAAGAACCAAACTACTGGAAATAAGCTAAATGGCCATCCATAGGAAAATTGATAGATGATAATCTCTTCATAAGAGGAAGAACTTAAAGAATTAACTAGATCTACGTGTGAAACATGAATATGTTTCAAGCATGACATTTAATGAAAAAATAAGTTACAAAGGATACACAGCATAGGATACTACATTAGACAACCCTTT
>NW_026660597.1:0-3065 GCF_009828535.3 Hylobates moloch | reverse complement strand
GGAATGGAATGGAATGGAATGGAATGGAATGGAATGGAATGGAATGGCATGGCATGGAATGGAATGGAATGGCACAGAATGGAATGGAATGCAATGAAATGGAATAGAATGGAATGGAAAAAAGTGCAGTAGAGTGCAGTGAAGTGGAATGGAGAAGAAAGGAAGGGAGTGGAGTGGAGTGGAATAAAGTGGAATGGAATCGAATGGAATAGAAAGGAAGGGAATGTATTGGATTGGTATGGAGTGGACTGGAATGGAGGCAAAACCGAAGGAATGGAATGCAGTGGAGTGCAGAAGAGTCGAGTGGAAAACAGTGGATTTGTATTGAATGGAATGGAATGGAATGGATTGGAGTGGAGTGGAGTGGATTCTAGTGGAAATGAATGGATTGGAGTGGAATGGTATGGAATGGAATGGAATGGAACGGAACGGAATGGAACGGAATGGAATGGAAAAAAGTGCAGTGGTGTGTAGTGGAGTTAAATGGAGAAGAAGGAAGGGAGTGGAGTGGAGTAGAAGGGCGTGGAATGGAATGGAATGGAATACTATGTAGTGCACTGGAATGGAGGCGAATTGGAAGGAAGGCAATGCATTGGATTGCAGAGGAGTGGAGGGGAGAAGAATGAATTCGTATGGAATGGAATGGAATGGAATGAAGCGGAGTGGAGTGGAGTGAATTTGAGTGGAAAAAAATGGAATTGAATAGAATGAAATGGAACAGAATGGAATGGAATGGAATGAAATGGAATGCAATGGAAAGGAAAAATGTGCAGTGGATTGTAGTGTAGTGGAATGGAGAAGAAAGGAAGGGAGTGGAATGGAGTGTTATGGAGTGGAATGGAATGCAATGGAATGGAGTAAACTGGAAGGGAGGAGAATGGGAAGGAATGGAATACAGTGGATTGGAGAGGAGTGGAGTGGATTAGAGTGCATTTGAATTGAGTGAAATGGAATGGAATGGATTGGAGTGTAGTGGAGTAGATTCTAGTGGAAAATAATGGAATGGCATGGAATGGAATAAAATGCAATGGAATGGAATGGAATGGAATGTATAGGAATGGAATGGAATGCAATGGAATGGAATGGAATGGAATGGAATGAATGGAAAAAAGTGCAGTGCAGTGTGGTGGAGTTGAATGGAGAAGAAAGGAAGGGAGTGGAGTGGAGTGGAATACAGTGGAATTCAATGGAAAGGAATGGAATGGAATCTAGTGCAATGGAATGGAGGTGAATGGTAAGTAATGGAATACAGTGGAGTGGAGAGGAGTGGAGTGGAGAAAAGTGGATTTCAATTGAATGGAATAGAATGCAATCTAATGCAATGGAATGGAATGGAGTGGAGTGGAGTGCACTGTATTCGAATTGAATGGTATGAAGAGGAGTGTAGAAGAGTGGAGTGGAATGGCAAGGAATGGAATGGAGTGGAGTGGAGTGGAAAGTCATAGAGTGGAATCAGGCGGAATGGATTGGAATGGAATAGAATGGAATGGAATGGAATGCACTGGATTGGACTGGAGTTGCGTGGAATGGAATGGAATGGAGTGGAATGGAATGCAATGGAATGGAGTGCAGTGGATTGGAATGGAGGCGAATGGGAAAGAATGGAATGCAGTGGAGTCGAGATGAGTGGAGTGGAGATGAGTGGATTTGAATTGAATGGAATGGAATGGATTGGAGTGGAGTCGAGTGGATTCTATTGGAAAAGAACGGAATGGAATGGAAAGGAATGGAATGGAATGGAATGAAAGAATTGCATTGGAGTGTAGTGGAGTGGAATGGAGAAGAAAGGAAGGGAGTGGAGTGGAGGGGAATGGTGTGGAATTGCATGGAATGGAAAGGAATGGAATGAAATGGAATGGAATGGAATGGAATGGAATGCAATGGAGTGGACTGGATTGGAGGCAAATGGGAAGTTATGGAATGCAGTGGAGTGGAGAGGAGTGGAGTGGATAAGATTGGATTTGAATGGAATGGATTGGACTGGAACGGAGATGATTGGGAAGGAATGGAATGTAGTGGAGTGGAGAGGAGTTCTGTGGAGAAGAGTGGATTTGAATTCGATGGAATGGAAAGGAATGGAATGGAATGGAATGGAATGGAATGGAATGGAATGGAATGGAATGGAATGCAGTGCACTGGATTGGAGTGGATTGGAGGAGAATGGAATTTAATGGAAACTAATAGAATGGAATGCAATACAATGGAATGGAATGAAAAGGAATGGAATGGAATGGAGTGGAGTAGAGAGTAGTGTATTGGAAATGAGTGGATTGGAGAGGGGTGGAGGGCTGTGGAGTGGAATGGGAAGGAAGGCAATGGAGTGGAATAGAGTGGCGTGGAATGAAGGAGAGTAGAGTGGATTCAGGTGGAATGGAATGGAATGGAATGAAATGGAAAGCAGCAGTTTTGATTGGCCTGGGGTGGAGGGGAATGGAATGGAATAGGATGGAATGGTATGGAATGGAATAAAATCGAATGGAATGGAATGAATTGGAAAAAAGTGCAGCGGAGTGCAGTATAGTGTAATGGAGAAGAAAGGAAGTTAGTGGAGTGGAGTGGAATGGAGTGGAATGGAATGGAATGGAATAAGAAAAAAGTGGAGTGTAGTGCAGTGGAGTGTAATAGAGAAGAAACGAAGGGAGTGGAGTGGAGTGGAATGGAGTGGAAAAGAGTGGAATGGAATGGAATTGAATGTAATGGAATGGAAGAGAATAGAATTGAATGGAATGGAATGAAATGGAATGGAGGTGAACGGGAAGGAACGGAATGAAGTGGAGTGGAGGGGATTGGAGTGGAGAAGAGTGAATTTTAATGGAATGGAATGGAATAAAGTGGAGTGGAGTGGATTCTAGTGGAAAGAAATGAAATGGAATGGAATGGAATGGAACGGAACGGAACGGAATGGAACGGAACGGAATGGAATGGAAAAAAGTGCAATGTGGTGTAGTGGAGTGAAACAGAGAAGAAAGGAAGGGAGTGGAATGGAGTGTTATAGAGTGGAATGGAAAGGAATGGAAAGGAATGGAATGGAATGGAATGGAATGGAATGGAATGGAATGGAATGG
>NW_026660596.1:0-3065 GCF_009828535.3 Hylobates moloch | reverse complement strand
CTCAGGAGGCTGAGGCACGAGAATTGCTTGAACCCAGGAGGCAGAGGTTGCAGTGAGCTAGGATTGCGCCACTGCACTCTAGCCTGGGCGACAGAGCGAGACTCTGTCTCAGAAAAAAAAAAAATTGTGGAAATAACATAAGCATGTGGTAAAAATAGAAATTTTTTTTTGAGGCAGAGTTTTGCTCTTGCCAGGCTGGAGTGCAATGGCACGATCTCGGCTCACTGCAACCTACACCTCCTGGGTTCAAGCAATTCTCCTGCCTCAGCCCCCTGAGTAGCTGGGATTACAGGCATGCGCCACCACGCCCAGCTAATTTTGTATTTTTAGTAGAGACAGGGTTTCTCCATGTTGGTCAGGCTGGTCTCGAACTCCTGACCTCAGGTGATCTGCCCGCCTCAGCCTCCCAAAGTGCTAGGATTACAGGCGTGAGTCACTGCGCCCGGCCAAAAATAGAATTTAACAGGATAGAAGTTTATAAAATACCTGCCAGTCTCACTTCCTAGAAGCAGCCACAACATTTCTTGTAGTATATGTCTAGAAATGTTTTATGCAAATTCCAGCAGAAAAATATAGCCTTTTTATACACAAATAGGATTGAACTCTATTTATTGTTCTGCACTTTTTTCACTTATTGCTTTGAAAATCTTCCCGTTTCATCTTCTTTTTAATAACTATATTTTATTTCATGGTAGGAATGTATTATAACATATTTAACTAGCTCCTAGTTCCATACTGTAGGGCATTTAGTTGTTATAGTTTTGTGCTCTATTTCATTGCATTTCTAGTAGGGTCCTTGTATTTGCATACATGTGAGTATATCTGTCAGAAAAATTCCTAGAGCAGAGTGACCTTATATAGCAAAAGGTATATGCTTTGTACATTTTGAGAGGTAATGTTCTTCAAAGTCGGCCAACATTCACTACCACCAGCAATTTCTTGGAGTGTCTGTTTCCCAGACTTTCAATAACATAGATTTGATTTCATTTTTTCATCTTGGCCAGTTTGATGAATGGAAAATTCTTGCTGTTGGCATCCTGGCTCTCTCTGACCCTACAGTTCATCTCTGATGATGAATGATGGCCTCATACTTTGGGTTGTAGTCACTAGAATGCCAAAATGAAATCAACTTCTTAGCCCTTCTACAGTCCACATGTATTTGGAGAGTGTTATTTTTGTGATTATTTTGAAGAAATTGATACATTTTGATATAAAAATTATCCCTTTAGAAAACCACACTTCGACAGGACATCAGGTTTTAGCAAGGTTCTTGTTCAGGTGGCCTTCTTCTGGTACTGTTGCAGGGGATTGTACTTATTGACTCGAGCATCAACAATTTGCGGACCCTATCACTGGGGAAATTAGGCTGATTTTAAATAAGGTTTAACCATTCATACATTTTCTCTATGTTCCTGAGAGCCCTCTTTGTGGTCTCAGCAGGGGAAGGGCAGAAGTGCCCATTTGCAGTTTTTGAGGCAGCATTCAAACGGTTTTCTAAGAGGTTTTTTTTTTTTTTGTCTTGGCAGAGACTTTCTTCCCATGAATACGAATGTAATATAAATAGTTGGGAGTGATGCTTTTGAAAAACATTTACAAACAGCTGGTTTAACATTCTTCAGTATGCTTTGTCTCAGCCTGCCCTCAGCATGAGCAGGCCAGAAAATAAGGAAACGAAAAAAACTAAACTGGCCTCACTTTTTTGTGTCTGACGTTCCAGTTGAACAAGGTGACTAATAAATGAACCCCTCTCTTTGTGAGGTCTCCTGGCTCCTCAGCCTCATGCTTCATAGTGGAAATAAAAGGAACTTGCTCTATTGAAAGGGACATTTCTGCTGAGGTGCAGTATAAAATAAGAATAGTAGAGATTAAGAAACAGCTCTGGCTCAAATTCAAGTACACAGGCAAGTGGGAACTGTTTGGGAATTGAATAGGAAGCAGTTTTAATTGGAGAAAATAGAAAATTGCGGAGCTCAGTGATGTGTCTATAATTGCAGTCCTTCAGCTTTGCTCCCCAGCCCCCTTGGCACCCTGGCACCAAGCCAGTGGCCAGGTCTGACATTTTCTGCAGCTGACCCTGTTCATAATTAAGACCACCCTGCTGGATGCTGAGAATAAATTAGAGCATCAGCTGATGATAAATATTTTTAAAAATTTGTTATGGATACATATTTGTACATGTTTATGGAGTACATGTGATTTTTTTGTTACATGCACAGTGTGTAATGATCAAGTCAGGGTATTGGGGTGCCCATCACCTCGAGTGTTTATAATTTTTATGTGTTGGGAAGATTTCAAGTCCTCTCTCTCCTGGCTATTTTGAAATATACCATACATTGTTGTTAACTGTAGTCACCCTACTCTGCTATTGAACTTAGAACTTACTTCTTCTGTCTAACTGTGTGTTCATACCCATTTAACCAATCTGTCTCCACGACAACCCCCACACCCTTTGCAGCTTCTGGTGACCACCATTCTATTCTCTACCTCCATGGGATCAACTTTTTTAGCTCACATCTGAGTGAGAACATGCAATATTTGTCTTTCTGTGCCTGGCTTGTTTCAGTTGACGTAATGACTTCCAGTTCTTCTGATGGTGAATATTTTTAAATTCGGAGATTAAGAGGCTGTGAAAGAGGGCCACCACATTTGATTTCAATGATGACTATATTCTGTGCCAGCAGATTCCCCTCCCATTAAATGGATGGGAGCAGGAAGAACTTTGCTGTAGAGTCACATTCTGAAAATAGCCACTGAGGTAGACACGTTTTGCTTACAGAATCGAAGCCCTTTCTAGAATGTTAAAAGGTGCCTTGGCCGGGTACGGTGGCTCACACCTGTAATCCCAGCACTTTGGGAAGCCAAGGCAGGCAGATCACCTGAGGTCGGGAGTTCAAGACCAGCCTGACCAACATGGAGAAACCCCACCTCTACTAAAAATATAAAATTAGCCAGGCGTGGTGGCACATGCCTATAATCCCAGCTACTCGGGAGGCTGAGGCAGGAGAATCACTTAAACCCGGGAGGCAGAGATTGTGGTGAGCCGAGATCGCACCATTGCACTCCAG
>NW_026660595.1:0-3065 GCF_009828535.3 Hylobates moloch | reverse complement strand
AGCCCCTTTGCTTTCCCTTTGCCCTTCCTGGAGGGAGCCGCCCACAGAGACGTGCTGGGCTTCTCCACAGCCACTCCTTTTGCCTCAGGTGGATCTGAACCTATGTTCATATGACTTTTATTCATCCACAATTGCTTTGTTGTAATATTTGTCCATTTTTAATTAGGTTTCCATTTTATTTGTCTTTTCTATTTTTTTCAGAATTCTCGATAGTCCTTGCAAATATCTTTCCATTGTTTGATACCCTGTGCAATTTTACCTATTAAATCCTTCTTTGAACAAAACACCTTAAATAGTCGTGCAGGAACTCATAAGGTTATGTGGTTTCTCAGACAGAATAACACACCATGTACTCACTTTCGTCTGTCAAATTCATAGAAACCTCAGCAAGTTTGGCATAGTAAAGCCTATGAAAGTGCACTCAATCACACATGATCGGAAGAATGCATATTCAAACTAGAGTTTCTCACTTCTACACCCACCAAAATAGACACGTTATCAGAGAGAAAAATGCAGAGGGTTGGTGAGGTTGTGGAGGAACTGGAGCTATCACATGTGACTCTGGGAACATACTTAATTTCAACCACTTTGATAAATGACTTTCTAGGGTGTACTAGAGTAATCGCTACCTGTGACCCTACAGTCCCACTCCTGCTACCTGTGGCCAAAATACATGTATGAGGCAAGGATGTTGGTGTACCCCTGGGGGGCTTTATAGCAGCATCACTTCACGTAACTATAGCAGGACAAGCCACAGACAAAACGCCTCAGACACCGAGTTAAAGAAGGAAGGGCTTTATCCAGCCGGGGGCTTCGGCAAGACTCACGTCTCCAACAACCGAGCTCCCTGAGTGAGCAATTCCTGTTCCTTTTAAGGGCTCACAACTCTAAGAGGGTCTGCGTAAGAGGGTCGTGATCAATTGAGCAAGCAGGGGGTGCGTGACTGGGGCCTGCATGCACCGGTAATTAGAACGGAACAGAACAGGACAGGGATTTTCACAGTGCTTTTCTATACAACGTCTGTAATCTATAGATAACCGATTAGGTCAGGGGTAGACCTTTAATTACCAGGCCCAGGGTGTGGCGCCGGGCTGTCTTCTTGTGGATTTCATTTCTGCCTTTTAGTCTTCACTTCTTCTTTCTTTGGAGGCAGAAATTGGGCATAAGACAATATGAGGGGTGGTCTCCTCCCTTATAACCATCATGATAAACAGAGTGAATGTAAAACATAGAGGGTGTAAACTCATTGTGCCAACTTCCTACAATGTAGATGTTATATATGGACAGGACCGAGCAGTACAAACTGCTGAATGTTTCATCACAATGGGACATAGGTGAAATTCACATGATATTCACGTATAATTTTCATTCAGACACAAAAGAGTACATACTGTAGGTTTCCATTTATACAATGTTTAAAAATAAATTTAAAATATGTTGATCATGAGCAGAATAGTGAGTGTCTCTTGGAAGTTACTGCCTGGGAATTAGCCAAAGAGGGGCTGCCAGGGTGTTTATATCTGGGTGGTGATAACACAGTATTTGTCAGAAGGCAACGATCTGTACATGTAATATACTGTGCACGGTACCACAAGTAAAGCAACCATCAAATAAAAACAAAGTAATAGAAACTATTTTTCCATATGCAAACTTCCATCCTTACTGTCCCCTCTGAGTCCATCACATATTTTAAATAGAAGTAACTCCAATCTTGCATGCACACTTCCGGATATAGAGGGAACACACACTGCTCTCTTTTAATCGGGACAATCATGACAGCAAATTCAGCAAAAAACATCACAAGAAAGGCAAATTAAAAGCCAAACTCAGCTGGGTGTGTGGGCTCCTGGGGACAGTGGGGTGTCCCCTCCCCTCACTCCAGCTGCCCTGATTTTCCAGCACAGGATGTGCTGGCCATGCCCTTCACTCTGTTTACACATCGCCCCCAGCTGTGAACCCCTCTAGGACCTGGATGTGACTCAGTGTTTAGCACCCCTAGGGCCTCACAGAGCACCTGGTACTTATGCCTGTGCCCAGGAAGTACATACTAGATGAAAGATAACACTAGGCCATTGATGGCTACGCTGGAAGGAAAACCCAGGGGTGGGGAGGTGACGTCTCCCTCATCTCTGAATCCCAGTTCTGGGCTCTCTGGTGCCACAGTTACTAACCAGGTGCATCTGTATTTTAAATTAATTTTAAAATGTAATCTCCAGTACCTCATCACACCAGGCATATTTCCAGTGCCCGGTAGCCCTGCGCTCAGAAGGCAGAGGGAACATTCGCGTCTGTGCAGAACAGGCTCGTGGCAGTGGCTCCAACCTGGGACAGTGCCTGTTTGTGAATCACTGACCTGTAGGGTTGGAGCCCCACATTGATAAGGCTGGTGGGAAGAGCTGCAATGATCTGGAAGAGAGGGGAGTGGCAGGTGGAAAGGGGGTCGTCTCTTGATGTGAACATTTGCAAATGTGAGCAGTGACTTGTTGAAGGCCTCTGATTCCAGAGAGCCCAGGTAAGTTCTGAGAAAGCAGAGGACGGAGCAGGGAGTTGCTGTGGCAGCTGGCGTGGCCTCCCCTGCAGCAGGGAGGATGGGCGAGTGCCTCTGGGTAACACCTTTCTTGTGGTACTTGTGTCTCCAGAGCTTGGATTGGCAACAGGAGACATGATTCCAGCAGTGACGATGATGACGCTCCACGTAGATGGGCACCCTGGAGAGGGGACGCCATGAAAGTGGCTTCCCGGGAGCAGTCCACTCAGGCCTGCGGCTTCGGAGACCAGGGAAGGAAGAGGGAGATGAAATTAGAAAAAAAAGAAAATGTGTTATGTTTAAATGTTCATGAGAGTAGAAAAGTGACGATGTCTACGGCCTTTGAGTGTGTTTGTCAGCTTTTCTCGCTTTGCTTCGCAAACATTATCTTTCCCTCGGGACCTGCTCTTTTCTGCCTCTTCCACACTGAATCTCAAACACTTGGGTGCTATTGGTTATCGTCTCTTGAGAATCGGCTTTTCTCCTGACTGCTTAGAGTAAAATGCAAGAAGAGACTGGGTTTTGGTGCTGGCCTACC
>NW_026660594.1:0-3065 GCF_009828535.3 Hylobates moloch | reverse complement strand
ACACAGCAGAACCCCACACAGCAGAACCCCACACAGCGGGCCCCCACACAGCGGGCCCCCACACACCAGAACCCCACACACCAGAACCCCACACAGTGGGCCCACACACACCAGAACCCCAAGCTCACAGGGCTCAGCCCATGTGTTTTGCCTAAAAGGAACCCGGCAAGGGCCTGAGAGTTGGGGTGAAAGATTGCAGACACCTCCAGGAGAGGCTGGTGCCCTCTGCCCCACTCCTGGTGTGCCGTGGCCAGCCCAGCCCCATTCCTCCGGGCTTTAATCAGCCCCAGTGACTAAGTCTCAGATACTGACAGTTGGTGCAGGGGTGGAGGGTGGATCCGGAGCAGGACAGGTGGCCCAGCCTCTCCCGCACCTCTTGGCCATGTGGCAGAAGGGTGCCGCCTCCTGCCCACCCTGGCCGGGCACCATAGCTGGAATGCCCTGTTCTTAGGCCCCCCCGTCGTGGCCTGCGGGACAGGAGTGTCTGCCCTCTGGCGGCTGCCTGGTGTGGGCTGGGGGCCTGGGGGGTTGTGGAGGGCCACCTCTGCCCGTGTAGGGTGTAGTTGGAGCCCCTGAGGTCCTAGGCTTTCCATCCTGGGGTCAGGTGTCCCTTCTCTGCCCTCTCTCCAGGACACCCCCCAGCTGAGATGTGCAGTCACGATCTGTGGACTGGGAGGTGGGAGACCTGTGCTGCAGACCCAAGACTACACCCGGTTTCCCCCAAGAGGAAGGGGCTCTGATGAGATCCTGCCACCCTCCACACGCTTCCCCTGCCCTCTTGACCCGGCTCTCTCCCCCACAGACTGTATCTGGGAAACCCCATGGACCCTCCCGACCTGCTGAGTGTGGAACTGAGCACCTCCCGGCGCCCCCAGCATCTAGGAGGGGTGAAAAGTAAGAGCCCCTCTGCTCCCTTGGTGTCCCTAACTCATCGGCTGCTCAGGAAGGGGCGCTGTCTTCAAGGCCACCCTGAGCCTGCTGTTCTGGCCCTGGGGACAGTGGGGTCCCTGGCTCCGGCTGGGCGTGGGGTGGAAGACAGGCAGCTGTATCCGCCGAGGTGGGCCTCCTTGGGCTGGGTCTGCAGCAGGCCCGTCCGCCCCGGCGTCCCTCCTGCCTCCTTCCAGGGCCGAGCTCAGATCTTGGCTTTCCTCACTTCCCCCTAATCCTGCTCTCCTGTCCCAAAAGCCAAAACTACCCATGGCTCCAGCTCCGCCTGGAGCCTCCTGCATCTCCCGGTCCTCTGCCTGTCAACCGGACCGCCGTGTTCCTCATCCTGCCGTCTGCGGCCTCCCGTTTGCTGGGGGCTTGTACATTCACTCGCCCCCATTCACTTCTCTCCCTCCCTCTCTACACTGCCCTCTCGTCCGGCCGTCTCCCTCCTTTGTCCTTTGTCCTGCTCCGTCCCTCTCCCCCTGTCCGCATGGCCTTTCTTGCAGGGGAGCCTCCACCTCGCCCACCTCAGCCTGCCTTCTTCACTCAGAGTAAGTGGGGCTGCTTCCGATGCCTTGGCCCCCGCCCCCGCCCCCTCTCTCTCACTCCTCTCCTGGAAGGTACAGAGCCCGGGTTGCTGGGCCGGAGGGGAGGTGGGTGTGTGCTGTGAGCTTCCGTGGCTGCCCTGGCCTAGCATGCCCGCCTCCCCGAGCCTGCCCCCCGGAGCCTGGGCTTCTGGAGCACGAGTGTGGCCCTGGCTTCCGCCTCGGCCTCACTGCCTCCCAGACCTGCCGGCACTGTCTGGGCTTCGTGGCCATTGGTCAGGAGCGCTGTCCTCTCCAAGAATGGTTCCTATAGCCCCTGATGGCAGGAGGCGGCTCCGTGCCCGCACTAGTGGTGTGCCGTGACGGGGCCTTACTAACTGGCCAGGGCGCAGGCGCAGGGCTGCGGGGTCTGGTGCTGACGGAGGCCGTGTCAGGCAGGAGCCAGTGTTGCTTGCTCCAGGTTAGACGGAGGGAGGCGGGGCTCGCCGGTCCACACGGGGCTGCCAGGCAGAGCAGGTTCCGCCCTTCTGATCCAGTGGCCGGAGGTGCGCTGAGAACCTGGCCGCCGCTGGCTGACCTCAGACCTCGGGGGGAACTGGGAGTGGAGGGTTGTTGGGGGACACTCGGCTTTCTTTCCCACGTGCCACCTCCCCTCGTGCCCCTGACCCTGCCTGATTGCCTTCCTGTCGGGGTCTCCCTTTCCATCGCAGAACCAACCTATGACCCTGTGAGCGAGGACCAAGACCCCCTGTCCAGCGACTTCAAGAGGCCGGGCCTGCGGAAGCCAGTCCTGCCCCGAGGGCTGTGGCTGGCAAAGCCCTCAGCGCGGGTGCCGGGCACCAAGGCCGGCCGAGGCGGCGGGGCTGAGGTCACGCTCATCGACTTCGGTGAGGAGCCCGCGGTCCCGGCCCTACGGCCCTGCGCGCCCTCCCTGGCACAGCTGGCCATGGACGCCTGCTCCCTGCTGGACGAGACCCCACCTGAGAGCCCCACGCGGGCCCTGCCCCGGCCCCTGCACCCCACGCCCGTGGTGGACTGGGACGCACGCCCGCTGCCGCCCCCGCCCGCCTATGACGACGTGGCCCAGGATGAGGATGACTTCGAGGTCTGCTCCATCAACAGCACCCTGGTGGGCGCTGGGGTCCCTGCGGGGCCCAGCCGGGGCCAGACCAACTACGCCTTTGTGCCTGAACAGGCGCGGCTGCCCCCTCCCCTGGAGGACAGCCTGTTCCCCCCGCCCCAGGGTGGGGCCAAGCCCCCTCCCCTGGAGGACAACCTGTTTCCCCCCGCCCCAGGGGGGGCCAAGCCCCCTCCCCTGGAGGACAACCTGTTTCCCCCGCCCCAGGGGGGGGCCAAGCTGCCCAGCTCCGCGCAGACCGCACAGATCTTCCAGGCGCTGCAGCAGGAGTGCATGAGGCAGCTGCAGATTCCGGCCAGCTCCCCGGCCCCCTCTCCCAGCCCGGGGGGTGACGACAAGCCCCAGGTGCCCCCTCGGGTACCCATCCCCCCTCGGCCCGTGCGCCCACACGTCCAGCTGTCGCCAGCCCCCTCGGGCGAGGAGGAGACCGGTCGGTGGCCTGGACCTGCCTC
>NW_026660593.1:0-3066 GCF_009828535.3 Hylobates moloch | reverse complement strand
GAAAAAGCTCCCCTGTACAGACACAGAGGGAGGAGGGCTCCAAAGACAAGAGAGGAGACCCAGGTTTTGCAAAGTTTTATTGGAGCTCAGCCACACCTATTCATTTACATATTGTCTGTGGCTGCTCTTTTCGGCTACAAAGGCAGAGTTGAGTAGTTGTGGCAGAGGCCTTATGGCCTGCAAAGTCTAACATTTACTGTTTGGCCATTTACAGAAAACATTTGCCAACACCTGCTCTAGAAAAAGAAGAGAATGGGCCAGGTGCAGTGGCTGATGCCTGTAATCCCAGCACTTTGGGAGGCTGAGGCAGGGAGGATCACTTGAGGCCAGAGTTTGAGACCAGCCTGGCCAACATGGTGAACCTCTGTCTCTACTATAATAAAAACACACACAAAAAAATTAGCCAGGTGTGGTAGCGCACCTGTAATCCCAGCTACTCAGGAGGCTGAGGCACGAGAATTGCTTGAACCTAGGAGGTGGAGGTTGCAGTGAGGTGAGATCGCGCCATTGCACTCCAGTCTGGGTAACAGAATGAGACTCTGTCTCGAAAAAAAGGAAAGGAAAAAGGAAAAGGAAAGAAAAGAAAAGAGAATGGATTTAAAGGTGGGACAATCAGCAGTCTACAGTTTCAAAATTCATCTTGGGGCCGGGCATGGTGGCTCACGCCTGTAATCCCAGCACTTTGGGAGGCCAAGGCAGGTGGATCTCTTGAGGCCAGGAGTTCAAGACCAGCCTGGCCAACATGGTGAAACCCTGTCTATTAAAAATACAAAAATTAGCCAAGTGTGGTGGTGCACGCCTGTAATCCCAGCTAATGGGGAGGCTGAGGCAGGAGAATTGCTTCAACCCGGGAGGCAGAGGTTACAATGAGCTGAGATCACAACACTGCACTCCAACCTGGGCAACAGAGTGAGACTCTGTCTCAAAAAATAAAAAATTTTAAAAATTCATCTTGGAAATTCTTATGAAGACACATAAACGAAAACATTTATTGTAGCTTTTTTTTGGCATAACAAGAAGCAAAAAACAACTTACAAAGGACTTAAATTATGGACCATATGTATCGCAGAATACAATGTAGACTTTTAAAAGAATGTAGATATTTTCTCATTCTTGTTGATTTTCCAATCAATATGTACCGATTAGAAAACAACCAAATATATTAACTTTAAAAAGTAAAATGTATTTTTCTTTGTTTAGTGAAGGGAAAAAAAGTAAAATACAGAACAATATATTTAGGATGCTACCATTTGTCGGGGTGGGGGGGGAAACAGAATTTAATATATAATACACACCTATATGTTTACACAGAAAATTCCTGGAAAGAAGGATATAAAATAAACTGAAAAAGAGGTTATTTCTGGGTGGGAACATCAGAAAATTGGAGGACAAAGCAGGAGGGAAGTTTACTTTTCACCAAATACTCTTTTATACATTTTGAATTGCTACAATGTACATGGTACCATCTATTTTTTAATTAATTAAAAATTAAACCAAGAAAAACACACAAAAAGGTTTGCATTTACTACCATTGCTAACCAACTCCTCTTCTGAAAGACACGATTTTCTTAAAAGCTCCAATAATATCTTCAGTCAGGGATAGCCAGTTCTACTGAGCTGAGAACCATTTTATATTTTCGTATTTGCTTCCCAACTCCTTGGTGTGTCAGGTTCTCAGAGATACTCTGTTTCTGTTGCTTTCATAGTCAATTTACAAATTCTGCTTTAGGCTGGGCACGGTGGCTCATGCCTGTAATCCCAGCACTTCGGGAGGCCGAGGCAGGTGGATCATGAGGTCAGGAGATAGAGACCATCCTGGCTAACACAGTGAAACCCTGTCTCCACTAAAAATACAAAAAAAAATTAGCCAGGCGTGGTGGCGGGCGCCTGTGGTCCCAGCTACTCAGGAGGCTGAGGCAGGAGAATGGTGTGAACCTGGGAGGCGGAGCTTGCAGTGAGCCAAGATCACTCCACTGCACTCCAGCCTGGGCGATAGAGCGAGACTCTGTCTCAAAAAAAAAATTTTTTTGCTTTAGTCAGCCAGGTACTATGGTTCACACTTGTAATCCCAGCATTTTGGGAGGCCGAAGTGGGTGGATCACTTGAGGTCAGGAGTTCGAGACCAGCCTGGCCAACATGGTAAAATCCTGTCTCTACTAAAAACACAAAAATTAGCCAGGTGTGGTGGCGCATGCCTGTAATCCCAGAAACTCAGGAAGCGGAGGCAGGAGAGTCATTTAAATCTGGGAGATGGAAGTTGCAGTGAGCCAAGATTGTGCCACTGTACTCTAGCCTGGGCAACAGAGCAAGACTGCATCTCAAACAAAAACTAGCAAACAAACAAAATTCTACTTTAGTCCCCTGCTTTTCTTGAAATATCCTCTTTCCAAACAGAAAATCCTCTCACACATGTTGAATATTAAGAGAAAGAAATCTGACCTCAAAGAAAAATTGTCTTAGTTTGGGTTCAAAAAAAAAAAAGAAAAAAGTTTAAATAGAAAAATTAAGCACAGAGACAAACAAATAACAGTTCCTAAGCCTGATAAACAACTCTGAAGAACAATCTTGTAAGAAAACCTATCTTTCAGTTAAAAATGACAGAAACCCAACTCGCACAAGCTGAAGAGAAAAAAGAATCCACTGGTTCACAGAACCAGGAAGTGCAGGCCGGATGCGAGGGCTCACACCTGTAATCTCAGCACTTTTGGAGGCCAAGGTGGGCGGATTGCTTGAGTCCCAGAGTTCAAGACCAGCCTGAGCAACGTGCCAAAACTCCATCTCTACTAAAAATATAAAAATTAGCTGGGCACTGTGGAGCGCCTATAGTCCCAGCTACTCAGAAGGCTGAGGTGGGAGGATCGCTTGAGCCTGGGAGGCGGAGGTTGCAGTAAGCAGAGATCACACCAGTGCTCTCCAGCCTCGGTGACAGAGCCAGACAGTCTCAAAAACAAAAAAGGTGGGCTTGGCTTCAAGCACAGATCAATCTGATACAGACCAGGCAAGCCCCAAAGTAGGGCTGAGCCCATGAGACTTCTTGGCTTTGCCAAGGAAAGAATTCAAGGGCAA
>NW_026660592.1:0-3066 GCF_009828535.3 Hylobates moloch | reverse complement strand
AGTCTCACTGCCCTCGCCTGCCCCCACCTAGTCTCACCTAGCCTCATCTGTCCTCACCTGCCCTCACCTAGTCTTACCTGCCTCACTTGTCCATGAAGCTCCCAATCAATATCCAGTCCCCCAGGTAGGACCCCGCATTATGCCTCAATTTTCCCTTCTCAACCTCCCCGCCCCATCCTCATTCTTCAGGCATGTGCCCACTCTCGCAGACTTGTGAGGTAACTGGCTGAGTACATGGACCAGTACTCAATACCACGTACAGGTGAGAGCAGTGGCCAGTGACTTTGACAGCCTGCCCATTCCCAGCACCCTCCAAAAGTATCCATGCATCAGTGTTCCAACTCCTGGCCAGGCTCCTTGGCCCTGTGGACCCATTTCCATATGAGAGCTCTAGATCTTTTTCAACAAGAAAATCCGTGGCCCCACCCCACTCCAAAGGCAGTGCTATGACTTTTAGAAGAAAATACTCTATTTGTGAGACAGAGTCGAGCCTCTGAAGCCAGAACAGATCTGAGCCCTGGCTTTGCCTGCCCCTCACTGCCTGTCCTCTAACCCTTGGTTTTCTCATCTGTTACGGGGGTGAACATGACGTCAACCTCACAGTTTGGGTGAAGGACCGAGTGAAGTCACACCTAGGAAGCAGTGGCCCTGAGCCACCCCAATAAATGGAACCAAATGTTTGCCTGTCGTCAAACCTGCGGGCAGGTACGGCATGTTCTATCGTCAAAGGGATGAGATGTGCAGATGGAAGCCCAAGGAGTGGCCTGTCTGGAGGCAGAGGGAGCTCAGGCCACACCAAGAAAGGAAGGAGGATGCCTCCAGTCCCACCTCCTCAGCGTCCCTGTTTCCATTCTGTCAGCCTCGGTTCTTTGGTAGGTTTGGAAGATGCAGAGAGGGAGGAGTTATCTTTATGGCTCACATAGACTTGGCTGCATGCACAAATCCCAAAATAAAATCATTCCTCAGAGTTTGCCCTAACTATCATTTTCTAGGTGAAGAAGTTAGGCCCAGAGAGGTTAAGTGACATGCCTGGGGTCACAGAGGTGCGTAACAGCCTGTTCCCTCCATGCCCACCTCTGTGCCCCGAGGTGCTGTCCGTTTTTTGCCTCAGAGACCTTTGCTCTAGGTTGCTCTTGGTTCACTCTTTTGCAGAATCCTGGAATCAGGGGAGCTCTGGGACCTTGTAATCCAAGTCTCCTCTGGGGGCAAGAAGCCCCTCTGGAGCCCCACCTGACCCAAGCTTCTCCTGCCTTCTCCCGAGTCGATGGCTTCACCTGGCCAAGCCTTGTCCCTATTTTCCACAGCTCTGGCTATCCAGTGACGACATGTCCTTTTCCTCAAGCCTAAAAGGGTCTCTCCTTCAATTCCACCCAGTAGCACTGAGGCTTGGAAGAGGCTCCAGAGAAGGCTATGGTCAGAGCAGGTGGGACCAGGGTTTAGCTCATCCTGGATGCACGCAGCCCAGCAAGGGAATAGCCAAACTTTGGGGACTGCGTGTCCAAGAAGTTCCTGCTGCAGGATAGCAAAGCCAACTTTCCCAAGTGGACCCAGTGGCCCAGAATCACAGCCAACCAACTCCCCTCCCCTGACAACTGTGTCAACTGTGCTGACTTCACCCCCAAACTCTAGTTCTAGAGTTTCCAAGGCAGGACAGAGTGTGCTAGCCTGCGGCTGGAGTCCATGTTTCAGGTATCTGATTGCATCTCTATTAAATCCAGCCTGGAGTACTCATCCTATGTCCCAGCCCTAGAGCGGAGGACGGCAGCAAATCCCGAGAGGATTTTCCTCAGCAGAGCTTACAGGAGAACAGACATTCAAGGCTGCTCAAGGAGCAGGTGGCTGCTGTTGTTGTTTTTTGTTGTTTTGAGACAGAGCTTCTGTTGCCCAGGCTGGAGTGCAATGGTGCGATCTCAGCTCACTGCAACCTCTGCCTCCTGGGTTCGAGTGATTCTCCTTCCTCAGCCTCCTGAGTAGCTGGGATCACAGGCGCCCGCCAACACCCCTGGCTAATTTTTGTATTTTAGTAGAGACGGGGTTTCACCATGTTGGCCAGGCTGGTCTTGAACTCCTGGCCTCAAGTGGTCTGTCTGTCTCGGCCTCCCAAAGTGCTGGGATTATAGGCATGAGCCACCGCACCTGGCCCGCCTGCTGTTGTTTGACAATGTTGGATATTCTTAGGGATCCAACTCTAGTTTTTAGGAAACAAACACAAATATTTATTTTTCACAACAGCTAACAATTATTTCTTTTATAAGTCCACATTCGCAACCATTTTCCCACTCTAAAATTGGCACAAATTTGAAAAGCATGATATATAAATCTGGTGAAGATATTGTGAGGTAAACACTCTCATTCACTGATGATGTGAATTTAAATGAGAACAAGCTTTTTAAAAGCAATGGCAAAATGCATTCAGAGTTTAAAGCATCTATTCCATTTGGCTCAATTCTATACACGCACAGAAACAAAGCAAAAAAAAAAGGAAAATGCAACCCCCGCCCCCTCCCAAATCAAAGAACAAACAGGAGCTTTTTCAGGCCTCGAGTGAAGCAAGGCACGAGTCTCAGCTCTGAGAAATCCCCGCTCATAAGACCTGGGAAGGTCACAGCCTTCACGCTGGCTCAAGGGGTTCTCCCCAGCAGGAATCCAGGCTGCTCCTCCCGGGACTGTGCCTGACAGGTAGGGAGCGCTCATAAGTCACAGCGGATATTATCACTCCAGGGGTCACTAACATCTCAGTGAACCCCCAATGTCGGGGAAACTGAGAAACTGTGAATGCAGCCCCAAAGCCTGTGAGAGACCACGTGCGGGCTCAGAGCCTCCCCTTCACCTCAGAAGGCCAGGGAGCCCAGAGGCCAAGCAGGGACTTCCACAGGGCCCATCCAGTGGACCCCAAGTCGCCCTGTCACTCGGCAACCGTACCCCAGCCCCAGGTGGCAGAGGAGGGCGGCCCCCGGGCGGGACAGTCTCCCCAGGCCACCAAGGCTCCTCACACTTAGGCCCCTCGCATGATCCCAGAGTCACTTCACCCCCAAGCTCTCCGTGGCCCCAAGTCCTCTGTCCTCA
>NW_026660591.1:0-3066 GCF_009828535.3 Hylobates moloch | reverse complement strand
CCAGCTGCATCCATTTCCCTGCAAAAGATGTGAATTCATCATTTTGATGGCTGCATAATATTCCATGGTGTATATGTGCCACATTTTCTTTATCCAGTCTATCACTGATGGACATTTGGGTTGGTTCCAAGTCTTTGCTATTGTGAATAGTGCCCCAGTAAACATACGTGTGCATCTGTCTTTATAGTAGCATGATTTATAACCCTTTGGGTATATACCCAGTAATGGGATGGCTGGGTCAAATGCTATTCCTAGTTCTAGATCCTTGAGGAATCGCCACACTGTCTTCTACAAAATGGTTGAACTAATTTACACTGCCACAAACAGTGTAAAAACATTCCTATTTCTCCACATCCTCTCCAGCATCTGCTGTTTCCTGACTTTTTAATGATTGCCATTCTAACTGGTGTGAGATGGTATCTCATTGTGGTTTTGATTTGCATTTCTCTGATGGCCATTGATGATGAGCATTTTTTCATGTGTCTGTTGGCTGCATAAATGTCTTCTTTACAGAAGTGTCTGTTCAAATCCTTTGCCCACTTTTTGATGGGACTGTTTGTTTTTTTCCTGTAAATTTGTTTACGTTCTTTGTAGATTCTGGATATTAGCCATTTGTCAGATGGTAGACTGCAAAAATTTTCTCCCATTCTATAGGTTGCCTGTCACTCTGATGGTAGTTTCTTTTGCTGTACAGAAGCTCTTTAGTTTAACTAGACCCATTTGTCTATTTTGGCTTGTGTTGCCATTGCTTTTGGTGTTTTAGGCATGAAGTCCTTGCCCATGCCTAGTCCTGAATGGTATTGCCTAGGTTTTCTTCTATGGTTTTTATGGTTTTAGGTCTAACATTTAAATCTTTAATCCATCTTGAGTTAATTTTTGTATAAGGTGTAAGGAAGGGATCCAGTTTCAGCTTTCTACATATGGCTAGCCAGTTTTCCCAGCACCATTTATTAAATAGGGAATCCTTTCCCCATTTCTTGTTTTTGTCAGGTTTGTCAAATATCAGATGGTTGTAGATGTGTAGTGTTATTTCTTATGCCTCTGTTCTGTACCATTGGTCTATATATCCATTTTGGTACCAGTACGATGCTGTTTTGGTTACTGTAGCCTTATAATATAGTTTGAAGTCAGGTAGCGTGATGCCTCCAGCTTTGTTCTTTTTGCTTAGGAATGCCTTGGCAATGTGGGCTCTATTTTGGTTCCATATGAACTTTAAAGTAGTTTTTTCCAATTCTGTGAAGAAAGTCATTGTTAACTTGACGAGGATGGCACTGAATCTATAAATTACCTTGGGCAGTATGGCCATTTTCACGAGATTGATTCTTCCTATCTATGAGCATAGAACGTTCTTCCATTTGTTTGTGTCCTCTTTTATTTCATTGAGCAGTGGTTTGTAGTTCTCTTTGAAGAGGTCCTTCGAATCCCTTGTAAGTTGGATTTCTAGATATTTTATTTTCTTTATCGTAATTGTGAATGGGAGCCCATTCATGATTTTGCTCTCTGTTTGTCTGTTTTTGTTGTATAAGAATGCATGTGATTTTTGCACATTGATTTTGTATCCTGAGACTGCTAAAGTTGCTTATCAGCTTAAGGAGATTTGGGGCTGAGACAATGGGGTTTTCTAAATATACAATCATGTCATCTGCAAACAGGGACAATTTGACCTCCTCTTTTCCTAATTGAATACCCGTTATTTCTTTCTCTTACCTGCTTGCCCTGGCCAGAAGTTCCAACACTATGTAGAATAGGAGTGGTGAGAGAGGGCATCCCTGTCCTGTGCCAGTTTTCAAAGAAAATGCTTCCAGTTTTTGCCCATTCAGCATGATATTGGCTGTGGGTTTGTCATAAATAGCTCTTATTATTTTGAGATACATTCCATCAATATCTAGTTTATTGAGAGTTTTTAACATGAATGGCTGTTGAATTTTGTTGAAGGCCTTTTCTTCATCTATTGAGATAATCATGTGGTTTTTGTCATTGGTTCTGTTTATGTGATGGATTACATTTATTGATTTGCATGTGTTGAACAAGCCTTGCATCCCAGGGATGAAGCCCACTTGATCATGGTGGATAAGCTTTTTGATTTGCTGCTGGATTTGGCGTGCCAGTATTTTATTGAGGATTTTCTCATTGATGTTCATCAGGGATATTGGTCTAAAATTCTCTTTTTTTGTTGTATCTCTGCGGGACTTTGGTATCAGGATGATGCTGGCCTCATAAAATGAGTTAGGGAGGATTGCCCCTTTTTCTACTGATTGGAATAGTTTCAGAAGGAATCGTACCAGCTCCTCTTTGTACCTGCAGTAGAAATCCGCTGTGAATCCATGTGGTCATGGACTTTTTTTGGTTGTTAATGTTATTAATTATTGCCTCAATTTCAGAGCCTGTTATTGGTCTATTCAGAGATTCAACATCTTCCAGGTTTACTCTTGGGAGGGTGTTTGTGTCCAGGAATTTATCCATTTCTGCTAGGTTTTCTAGTTTATTTGCATAGAGGTGTTAATAGTATTCTCTGATGGTAGTTTGTATTTCTCTGGGATCGGTGGTGATATCCCCTATATCATTTTTTATTGCTTCTATTTGATTCTTCTCTCTTCTCTTCTTTATTAGTCTTGCTAGTGGTCTATCAATGTTGCTGATCTTTTCAAAAAACCAGCTCCTCGATTCATTGATTTTTTGAAGGGTTTTTTGTGTCTCTATCTCCTTCAGTTCTGCTCTTATCTTCGTTATTTCTTGCCTTCTGCTAGCTTTTGAATTTCTTTGCTCTTGCTTCTCTAGTTCTTTTCATTGTGATGTTAGGAGGTTGATTTTAGATCTTTCCTGCTTTCTCTTGTGGGCATTTAGTGGTATAAATTTCCCTCTACATACTGTTTCAACTGTGTCCCAGAGATTCTGGTACGTTTTATCTTTGTTCTCATTGGTTTCAAAGAACATCTTTATTTCTGCCTTCATTTCATTATTTACTCACTGGTCATTCAGAAGCAGGTTGTTCAATTTCCATGTAGTTGTGCGGTTTTGTGTGAGTTTCTTAATCCTGAGTTCTAGTTTGATTGCACTGTGATCTGT
>NW_026660590.1:0-3067 GCF_009828535.3 Hylobates moloch | reverse complement strand
TCCATTCCATTCCATTCCATTCCATTCCATTCCATTCCATTCCATTCCTTTCTTTCAACAGGATCTCACTCTCTCACCAAGGCAGGAGAGCTGTGCACAATCTCAGCTCGCATTTCATTTCACCATTCCATTCCATACCATTCCACTGCACTCCACTCCCATCCACTCCACTCCACTACACTCGCAAGAAAAGAATGGAATGGAATGGAGTGGAATGGAATGGAATGCAATGGTATGGAATGGAGTGGACTGGAGTGGAGTGGATTGGCGAGGAGTGGAGTGGATTTGAAGGGAGTGAAATGGAATGAGATCGAACGGGATGGAATGGAATGGAGTGGAGTGGACTGCAGTAGAGTGGAGTGGAGGGGAATGCATTCAATTCCACTCCACTGCATTCAATTCTACTCCATTCCACCCCACTCCACTCCACTGCATTCAATTCTACTCCATTCCACCCCACTCCACTCAACTTCACTCCATTGCATTCCATCCCATTCCATTCCACTCCTTTCCACTCCATTAAACTCCACTCCACTCCCGTCCATTACATACCATCCAATTCGATTCCACCCCATATCATTCCACTCCACTCCACTCTACTCCACTCCACTCCACTCCATTTCATTGCATTCAATTCCATTCCACTCTTTTCCTTTCCATTCCTTTGTTTCGACAGTATCTCACTCTGTCACCGGGGCTGGAGTGCACTGACAGAATCTCAGCTTACATTTCATATCACCATTCCATTCCATTCCACGCCCTTCCATTCCATTCCTTTCCACTCCACTATACTCCACTCCATTACATTCCATTCAATTCCATTCCACTCCACTTCACTCCAGCACTCCACTTCATCTCATTCCATCCCATTCCATCCCATTCCATTCCACTCAACTCCACTCTACCCCACTCCACTCCATCCCTTTCCATCCCATTCCATTCCATTCCACTCCACTGCATTCCACTCCACTCCACTTAACTCCATTCCATTTAATTCCATTCCACTCCTTTCCATTCCATTCCTTTCTTTCGACAGGATCTCCCTCTGTCACCCAGGCTGGAGTGCACTGGCACAATCTCAGCCCACATTTCATATTACCATTCCGTTCCATTCCACGCCCTTCCATTCCATTCCTTTCCACTCAACTCCATTCCATTCCATTCAATTCCATTCCACTCCACTCCACTGCACTCCATTCCATTCCATTCCATTCCATTCCATTCCATTCCATTCCATTATATTACATTCCACTCCTCTCCACTCCACTACACTCCATACCACTCCTTCCCATTCTTTTCCACTGAATTCCCCTCCACTCCACTCTACTGCAGTCCACTCCACTCCATTCCATCCCGTTCGATCCCATCCCATTTCACTCCTTTCCAATCCACTCCACTCCTCGCCAATCCACTCCACTCCAGTCCACTCCATTCCATACCATTGCATTCCATTCCATTCCACTCCATTCCATTCCATTCCTTTCTTGAGACAGGATCTCACACTGTCACTCAGGGTGGAGTGCAGAGGCCCAATCTCAACTCACATTTCATTATACCATTCCATTCCATTCCATTTCTTTCTGCTACAACCAACTCCACACCACTCCACTCCACTACATCCAAATCCATCCCATTACATTCCACTCCATTCCACGTCAATCCACTCCACTCCACTCCACTTCACTCCATTCCATTCCATTCCATCCCATTCCATTCCACTCCACTCCAGTCGACTCGACTCCACTCCACTTCACTCCATTCCATTCCATTCCATTCCATTCCATTCCATTCCATTCCATTCCATTCCACTCCATTCCATTCCATTCCTTTCTTTGGACAGGATCTCACTCTCTCACAATGGCTGTAGTGCAATGGAACAATCTCAGCTCACATTACGTTTCACCATTCCATTCCATTCCCTTCCGTTCTACTCCACTCCACTCGACTCCAATGCACTCCACTCCACTCCACTCCATTCCATTCCATTCCACTGCATTCCACTCCATTCTACTCCACTCCACTCCACACCATTCCATTCCAACCCATTCCATTCCACTCCATTCCACTCCACTCCGCTACACACCACTCTACTCCTCTCCACTACACTCCACTCCACACCATTCCATTCCTACCCATTCCATTCCAGTCCATTCCACTCCACTTTACTCCACTCTACTACATTCCATTTCATCCCATTCTATTCCACTCCATTCCACTCTACTCCACTGCAATCGTATCCACTTCACTGTTTTCCATTCCATCGCATTCCATTGCTTTCAATTCCACACCAATCCATTCCATCCCATTCCATTCCACTCCATTCCACTCCACTCAACTCCGCTCCAATCCATTCCATCTCATCGCACTGCATTCCATTCCATTCCTCTTTCATCAGGATCTCACTCTGTCACCCAGGCTGGAGTGCAGTGGTACAATCTCAGCTCACATTTCATTTCACCATTCCATTACGTTTCATTCTCTTCTATTCCTTTCCATTCTTCTCCATTCCACTCCACTTCACTAATCTGCAATACAATCCACTCCATCCCATTCCTCCCATTCGATTCCACTCCATTCCACTCCACTCCATTCCAATCTATCCCATTCCACTCCACTCGATTCCACTCCACTCCACTCCATTACATCTCATTCTTTTCCAATCCATTCCTCTCCACTCCACTCCTCTCCACCGCACTCCAATCGATTCCATTCCATTCCATTCCATTCCATTCCATTCCATTCCATTTCACTTCACTCCACTCCATTGCACTCCACTCCATGCCATTCCATTCCATTCCGTTCCATTCCATTCCATTCCATTCCCTGCCATTCCATTCCATTCCATGCCATTCCATGCCATTCCATTCCATTCCATGCCATTCCATGCCATTCCATTCCATTCCATTCCATTCCATTCCACTCCACTCCATGCCATTCCATTCCATTCCACTCCACTCCACTCCATTCCATTCCATTCCATTCCATTCCATTCCAGACATTGCATTCCATTCCAGACATTGCATTCCATTCCCTTTCACTTCACTCCCCTCCATTGCACTCCACTGCA
>NW_026660589.1:0-3067 GCF_009828535.3 Hylobates moloch | reverse complement strand
AAAAAAAAAAAAAAAAAAAAAGATAGAAAGAAAAATAATAATAATATTATTATATCATATATATCATGATGATGATAGCAAGGACTATGCTTTCTAGAGCCTCCAGGGAGTTACTGTCCACTTTCTTTGATCACTGGAGTTGGGGAACCTATTCAGAGAGGCCAGATGACCTAGAAGTGGGGTGTTGAGCCAGATTGGAAGAGCTCTGTCCCACCACTCCCGCCCCCCTCCCCCCACACACACAGTCTCTACCTCCCGGCTCTCGTGGTCTCACTGGAGATAGCCCCCAGGATAGGCCAGCTCCGTGGAAGGCAGTTCCTGTGCTCCTTTCTCCAGTGAACTTTTTTTTTTTTTTAGTTTAGTTTAGTTTTGTTTGTTTGTTTTGAGACAGAGTCTGACTGTCGCCCAGGCTGGAGCCCAGTGGCATGATCTTGGCTCACTGCAACCTCTGCCCCCCACCCCCTGGGTTCAAGCGATTCTCCTGCTTCAGCCTCCCAAGTAGCTGGGATTACAGGCATGCACCACCACGCCCAGCTAATTTTTGTATTTTCAGTAGAGATGGGGTTTCACCATGTTGGCCAGGCTGGTCTCAAACTCCTGACCTCAGGTGATCCACCTGTCTTGGCCTCCCAAAGTGCTGGGATTACAGGCATGAGCCACTGAGCCAGGCCTCCTTGGTGAACATTGACTGACATCCAAGGTCAGCACTAAGCTGCCCATGGGGGTGTGGAGAAAACAGAGGTGGTGGTCATTTAGTCAATCAACAAACACTGAGCAAGCTAGTTACTGTCCGCCAGGCCCTAGGCTGGATGCTGGGATGCAATAAGGACAAAGGCCAGCCCAGGTCAGCCCTTGTGGAATTTCATGGGGCATCAATTAAGCAAGTGTTTTGTGCTGGATACAGTGGCTGATGCCTATGATCCCAGAACTTTGGGAGGCCAAGACAGGAGGATCACTTGAGCTCAGGAGCTTGAGACCAGCCTGGGCAATGTAGCAAGACCCCAACTCTACAGTTTTTGTTTTTTTTTTAAATTAACCAGTGGGGTGGTGCATGCGTGTGGTCCCCGCTACTCTGGAGGCTGAGATGGGGGGAAAACTTGAGCCCAAGAGGTCGAGGATACAGTGGGCTATGATTGCACCACTGTACTGTAGTCTGGGTGACAGTGAGACTCTGTCTCAGAAAGAAAGCGAGAAAGAGAGAAAGGGGGCCGGGTGTGGTGGCTCGTGCCTGTAATCCCAGCACTTTGGGAGGCTGAGGTGGGCGGATCATGAGGTCTGGAGATAGAGACCATCCTGCATGGTGAAACCCCATCTCTACTAAATACAAAAAATTAGCCAGGGGTGATGTCGGAAGTGCCTGTAATCCTAGCTACTCAGGAGGCTGAGGCAGGCAGGAGAATCACTTGAACCAGGGAGTTGGAGGTTGCAGTGAGCCGAAATTGCGGCACTGCACTCCAACCTGGCGACAGAGCGAGACTCCGAGACTCTGTCTCAAAAAAAAAAAAAAAACAGAAAGGGAGGGAAGGAGGAAGGAAGGAAGGAAGGAAGGGAAAGGAAAGGAAAGGATAGAGGGAGAGAGAGAGAAAAAAGGAAGGAAGGAAGGGAGGGAGGGAGGTAGGGAAGGAAGAAAATTGTTTTGTTAGGAAGATAATAGAATATGAGGATGTATTAGTGACCGGGGAGCAGGGAAGCCTCTTGTAAAAGTCAGAGAGGCCTCTCTAGGGCAGTGATCTTGAGCTGAGACCTGAAGGAAGAGGAGGAAGTGGCCCGCTGACAGCTGGGGGAACAGCATACCCAGCAGAGGGAACCACATGTGCAAAGGTCCTGAGGTGGGAATGAGCTTGGCATGTTTGAGGAACAGTGAGGAGGCTGCTGTGGCTGGAATAGAGTGAGTGGGAGAGAGGAGGAAGATGAAGGCAAGAAGGTCGGCAGGTAGGAGCCAAGCTACAAGGAACTCAGGGGCTGCGGTGAGGGTGTGGACTTCAGAGCAATGGGGAACCATGGCAGGTGTGTGAGCAGGGGACAGGCATGGTCTCAGTTAAGATTTTCAGAAGCCCTGTGGCTGCTGTGGAGAGCAGGGCAGGAGTGGAGGTGGCAGGAGCCCAGAGTGGAGGCTGGGGAGATGTCTGGTGGTTTCAGCTGGGTTGGTACCAGGGTAGAGCCTCAGATGGAAAAAAGTGGGCACATTCTGGGACTGGGTTGGGGTTGGAGGATGAAATGTGGCCAGGTTTCCATCTCATGCCAAGGCGCTACTGTGAGAGAAGGGAGCACTCATTGTGCTTGGGGAAACCTGGGAAGGCATCCTGGAGGAGGTGCTCTTTGGGCTGAGTCTGGAAGGTCAAGTAGAAGTTTGCCAGCAGATAAGGCTGGGGTCATGTGGGATCTAACTGCTCAAATGCCAGAGGGTCACTGAGCACCCAGAATCTGGGGCAACATGATCAGATTTGTAACCAAGAAAGATCCCTGTAATCCCAGCACTTTGGGAGGCCAAGGTCGGAGGATCACTTGAGGACAGCAGTTCAAGAACAGCCTCAGCAACATGGCAAGACCCTATCTCTGCAAAAGGAAAAAAAAATAGCCAGGCATGGTGACACACGCATGTAGCCCCAGCTACTCAGGAGGCTGAGGTGGGAGGATCACTTGAGGACAGGAGATCGAGGCTGCAGTGAGCTCTGACTGCACTACTGCACTCCAGACTGCTGCGAGACAAAGGGAAACCTTGTCTCTTTTTTTTTTTTTTTTTGGATACAGGGTCTCACTCTGTCATCCAGGCTACAGTGCAGTGATGCAATCTCAGCTCACTGCAACCTCCACCTCCCAGGCTCAAGTGATTCTTATACCTTAGCCTCCTGGGTAGCTTGGGACTACAGATAGGTGCCTGCCACCATACCCGGCTAATTTTTATTTTATTTATTTATTTTTAAATTGTATTTATTTATTTATTTATTTATTTATTTATTTATTTATTTATTTTGAGATGGAGTCTTGCCTCGTCACTCAGGCTGGAGTGCAGTGGCGCTATCTCGGCTCACTGCAAGTTCCACCTCCCAGGTTCACGCCATTCTCC
>NW_026660588.1:0-3067 GCF_009828535.3 Hylobates moloch | reverse complement strand
TTCCCATTCCACTCCACTCCACCACAATCCCCTCCATTCCGTTCATTTCCAGTACACTTCCCTCCACTACATTTCATTCAATTACATTGCATTCCATTGTGTTCCTTTTCATTCCGTTCCATTGTATTCCATTCCATTCCATTCCATTGCATTCCACTCCATTCCACTCCTTTCCTTTCTTCTCCATTCCAGTCGGCTACACTCCACTGAACATTTTTCGATTCTTTCCATTCCATTCCATTCGATTTCATTCCATTCCATTCAATTCAAATGCCCTCTTCTTCACTCCACTCCTTTCTACACCACTGCATTCCATTCCTTCCATTCACCTCCATTCCAATCCACTCCAGTCCATTCCATTCCATTCCATTCCATTCCATTCCATCCCATCCCATCCCATTCCAGCCCATTCGATACCACTCCATTCCACTCAACTGCAATCACATACTTTCTTCTCTGTGCCTCTCCACTTCACTCCAGTGCACTTTTTTCCATTCTTTCCATTCCATTCCATTCCATTCCATTCCATTGCCTTCCATTCCATTCCATTCCATTCCATTCCATTCCATTGCCTTCCATTCCATTCCATTCCATTCCATTCCATTCCATTCCATTCCATTCCATTCCATTCCATTCCATTCCATTCCATTCCGTTCCATTCCATTCTGTTCCATTCCATTCCTTTGCAATGCGTATCATTTCATTTCATTTCATTTCATTCCATTCCATTCCATTCCATTCCATTCCACTCCACTCCCTTCCTTTCTTCTCCATTCCACTCCACTAGAGTACGCTGCATTTTTTCCATTCATTTTATTTAAATTCCTTTCGATTCCATTCCATTCCATTCGATGCCATTCATTCCATTCCATTCCATTCCATTCCATTCTTTTCCCCTAGAATCCACTTCACTCCAGGACGCTCCACTCCAATCCAATCCATTCAATTCAAATCCATTTTTCTCAACTCCCCTACTCTCCACTCCACCGAATTCTATTCCTTCCCATTCACCTGCATTCGTGTCCACTCCGTTCTATTCCATTCCTATGCATTTCACTCCATTCCACTCCAATCCACTCTGTTCCTTTCTTCTCCATTCCACTCCACTGCATTCCACTGCACTTTTTTTCCTTTCCTTTCCATTCCATTCCATTTCTTTCCGTGCCATTCCATTCAGTTCCATTTCATTCCGTTCAATTCCATTCCATTCCACTGCATTCCATTCCATTCTTTTCCACTAGAGTCCACTGCACTCCACTCCAATCCATTCCATTACATTCCATTCAATTCAAATCCACTCCCCTCCCCTCCACTACTCTCCACTCCACTGCATTCCATTCATTCCCGTTCGCTTCCATTCCCGTCCTCTCCATTCCATTCCATTGCATTTCATTCCATTTCATTTCAGTCCATTCCACTCCACTCGACTCCCTTCCTTTCTTCTCTATTCCACTCCACTGCACTCCACTGCAATTTTTTTCCATTCCAATCCATTCCATTCCATTCCATTCCATTCCATTCCATTCCATTGTATTCCATTCCCCTCCACCCAACTCTCTTCCAATCCACTGCATTTCATTCCACCTGAATCAAATCTATTCCCCTCCATTCCACTCCACTCTACTCCCTTCCTTTCTTCTCCATTCAACTCCACTACTTTCCACTGCACTTTTTTCCATTTCATTCCATTCCATTCCATTCCATTCCATTCCATTTTCTTGCACTAGCATCCACACAACTACACTCCAATTCATTCCATTCTATTCCATTCAATTCAAATGCCCTCTATGCCACTCCACTCCTCCCCAATCCTTTGTATTCCATTCCTTCCCGTTCTCCTCCATTCCAGTTTCCTCCATTCCTTTGCAATCCATTCCATTCTATTCCACTCCCTAACCCTCCATTTCACTCTATTCATTTCTTCTCCTTTCAACTACACTGCACTCCGCTTAACTTTTTTCCATTCCATTTCATTCCATTCCAATAGATTCCACTCCACTCCCTTCCTTTCTTCTCCATTACACTCCACAATGTTCCACTGCACTTTTTTCCATTCCATTCCATTCCATTCCATTCCATTCCATTCCATTCCATTCCATTTCATTCCATTCCATTCCATTCCATTCCATTCCATTGCATTCCATTCCATTCCATTCCTCTCCAATCCACTGCAATGTACTCTTTTCCTTTCTTCTCCATTCCACTCCACTGCACTGCACTGGAGTTTTTTACGTTCGATTCCATTCTAATCCATTCCCTTCCCTTCCATTCCGTTACATTCCATTCCATTCCATTGCATTCCTTTCCATTTCCTTCCATTCTTTTCCACTAGAATCCTCTCCACTCCACTCCAATCCATTTCATTCCATTCCTTTCCATTCCTTTCCATTCCATTTCATTCCACTCCATTCCATTCCACTACATTCCCTTCCTTTCTTTACCATTCCACACTACTATACTCCACTGCATTTTTTTCCATTCCATTCCATTCCATTCCATTCCATTCCATTCCAATTCATTCCATTCCATTCCATTCCATTCCATTCCATTCCATTCTTTCCACTAGAATCCTCTCCACTCCACTACAATCCATTCCATTCAATTCAAATCCACCCTTCTCCACTGCACTCCTCTCCTGTCCACTGCATTCCATTCCTTCCCATTCACCTCCATGACTTTCCACTCCATTCCATTCGAATCCATTCCATTCCGCTCCTTTCCGCCTCACTCTACTCCCTTCCTTTCTTCTCCATTCCACTACACTGCACTCCACTGCAATTTTTTCCATTCCATTCTTTTCCATTCCATTCCATTCCATTCTTTCCACTTGAATCCACTCCACTCCACTCCAATCCATTCCATTCAATTCAAATCCACCCTTCTCCACTCCACTCCTCTCCAGTCCACTGCATTCCATTCCTTCCCATTCACCTCCATTCCTGTCCACTCCATTCCATTCGATTCCATTCCATTCCCCTCCATTCCAGTCCACTCCACTCCCTGCCGTTCTTCTCCATTGCACTACACTGCACTCCACTGCATTTTTTCCATTCCATTCCATTCCATT
>NW_026660587.1:0-3067 GCF_009828535.3 Hylobates moloch | reverse complement strand
TTGATTCTTCTCTCTTTTCTCTTTATTAGTCTTGCTAGTGGTCTATCTATTTTGTTGATCTTTTCAAAAACCAGCTCCTGGATTCATTGATTTTTTGAAGGGGTTTTTTTGTCTCTATTTCCTTCAATTCTGCTCTGATCTTCGTTATTTCTTGCCTTCTGCTAGCTTTTGAATGTGTTTGCTCTTGCTTCTCTAGTTCTTTTAATTGTGATGTTAGGGTGTCAATTTTAGATCTTTCTTGCTTTCTCTTGTGGGCATTTAGTGCTATAAATTTCCCTCTACACACTGCTTTGAATGTGTCCCAGAGATTCTGGTGTGTTGTGTCTTTGTTCTCGTTGGTTTCAAAGAACATCTTTATTTCTGCTTTCATTTCATTATGTACCCAATAGTCATTCAAGAGCAGGTTGTTCAGTTTCCATGTAGTTGAGCGGTTTTTAGTAAGTTTCTTAATCCTGAGTTCTAGTTTGATTGCACTGTGGTCTGAGAGACAGTTTGTTATAATTTCTGTTCTTTTACATTTGCTGAGCATGCTTTACTTCCAACTATGTGGTCAATTTTGGAATAAGTGTGGTGCTGAGAAGAATGTATATTCTGTTGATTTGGGGTGGAGAGTTCTGTAGATGTCTATTAGGTCTGCTTGGTGTAGAGCTGAGTTCAATTCCTGGATATCCTTCTTAATTTTCTCTCTCATTGAATCTGTCTAATGTTGACAGTGGGGTTTTAAAGTCTTCCATTATTATTGTGTGGGAGTGTAAGTCTCTTTGTAGAGTAATGACTTGCTTTATGAATCTGGGTGCTCCTGTATTGGGTGCATATATATTTAGGATAATTAGCTCTTCTCATTGAATTGATCCTTTTACCAGTATGTAATGGCCTTTTTTGTCTCTTTTGATCTTCACTAGTTTAAAGTCTGTTTTATCAGATACTAGGATTGCAACATCTGCCTTTTTTTGTTTTCCATTTGCTTGGTAGATCTTCCTCCATCCCTTTATTTTGAGACTATGTGTGTCTCTGCACATGCGATGGGTTTCGTGAATACAGCACACTGATGGGTCTTGACTCCTTATCCAATTTGCCAGTCTGTGTCTTTTAATTGGAGCATTTATCCCATTTACATTTAAGGTTAATATTGTTATGTGTAAATTTGATCTTGTGATTATGATGTTAGCTGGTTACTTTGCTCGTTAGTTGATGCAGTTTCTTCCTAGCCTCAATGGTCTTTACAATTTGGCATGTTTTTGCAGTGGCTGGTATGGGTTGTTCCTTTCCATGTTTAGTGCTTCCTTCAGGAGCTCTTTTAGGGCAGGCCTGGTGGTGACAAAATCTCTCAGCATTTGCTTGTCTGTAAAGGATTTTATTTCTCCTTCACTTATGAAGCTCAGTTTGGCTGGATATGAGATTCTGGGTTGAAAATTATTTTCTTTAAGAATGTTGAATATGGGCCCCCACTCTCTTTTGGCTTGTAGAGTTTCTGCCAAGAGATCAACTGTTAGTCTGATGGGCTTCCCTTTGTGGGTAACCCGACCTTTCTCTCTGGCTGACCTTAACATTTTTTCCTTCATTTCAACTTTGGTGAAACTGACAATTACGTGTCTTGGAGTTGCTCTTCTCAAGGAGTATCTTTGTGGCATTCTCTGTATTTCCTGAATTTGAATGTTGGCCTGCCTTGCTAGATTGGGGAAGTTCTCCTGGATAATATCCTGCAGAGTGTTTTCCAACTTGGTTCCATTCTCTCTGTCACTTTCAGGCACACCAATCAGACGTAGATTTGGTCTTTTCACATAGTCCCATATTTCTTGCAGGCTTTGTTCATTTCTTTTTATTCTCTTTTCTCTAAACTTCTCTTCTCACTTCATTTCATTCATTTCATCTTCCATCACTGATACCATTTCTTCCAGTTGATCGAATTCCCTACTGAGGCTTGTGCATTCATCACGTAGTTCCTGTGCCTTGGTTTTCAGCTCCCTCAGGTCCTTTAAGGACTTCTCTGCTTTGATTATTCTAGTTAGCCATTCGTCTAATTTTTTTTCAAGGTTTTTAACTTCTTTGCCATGGGTTCGAACTTCCTCCTTTAGTTCAGAGTAATTTGATTGTCTGAAGCCTTCTTCTCTCAACTCATCAAAGTCATTCTCCACCCAGCTTTGTTTCATTTCTGGTGAGGAGCCGCGTTTCTTTGGAGGAGGAGAGGCACTCTGATTTTTAGAGTTTCCAGTTTTTCTGCTCTGTTTTTTCCCCATTTTTGTGGTTTTATCTACCTTTGGTCTTTGATAATGGTGACATACAGATGGGGGTTTTGGTGTGGATGTCCTTTCTGTTTGTTAGTTTTCCTTCTAACAGCCAGGACCCTCAGCTGCAGGTCTGTTGGAGTTTGCTGGAGGTCCACTCCAGACCCTGTTTGCCTGGGTATCAGCAGCAGTGGCTGCAGAACAGCGGATATTGGTGAAGAGCAGATGTTGCTGCCTGATCATTCCTCTGGAAGTTTTGTCTCATAGGAGTACCTGGCTGTGTGAGGTGTTAGTCTGCCCCTACTGGGGGGTGCCTCCCAGTTAGGCTACTCGGGGGTCAGGGACCCACTTGAGGACGCAGTCTGTCTGTTCTCAGATGTCCAGCTGTGTGCTGGGAGAACCACTACTCTCTTCAAGGCTGTCAGACAGGGACATTTAAGTCTGCAGAGGATTCTGCTGCCTTTTGTTTGGCTGTGCCCTGCCCCCATAGGTGGAGTCTACAGAGGCAGGCAGGCCTCCTTGAGTTGCAGTGGGCTCCACCCAGTTCGAGCTTCCTGGCTGCTTTGTTTACCTACTCAAGACTTGGCAGTCGGCCGGGCGCGGTGGCTCACGCTTGTAATCCCAGCACTTTGGGAGGCCGAGGCGGGCGGATCATGAGGTCAGGAGATCGAGACCACGGTGAAACCCCGTCTCTACTAAAAAAATATAAAAAATTAGCCGGGCGTGGTGGCGGGCGCCTGTAGTCCCAGCTACTTGGAGAGGCTGAGGCAGGAGAATGGCGTGAACCCGGGAGGTGGAGCTTGCAGTGAGCCGAGATTGCGCCACTGCACTCCAGCCTGGGC
>NW_026660586.1:0-3067 GCF_009828535.3 Hylobates moloch | reverse complement strand
AGTTTAGAAAACTGTTTCCTGGGCCTCTGAATATAATACTATTAAAAATCATTTTAAACAACATTTTTATATACTTAACTATTATCTATCAATAGGAGAAACATTCTTTATTTTCCCAGAAAGACATAGCAATTAAAAATGTTAATTTTCATCAATCAGGTCTTAATAATAAATTAAACTAGATGGCTTTTGGGTCCCCAGAATGTCTTCAGGTTTTTGAAGTTAAAATGTAGCCTTATAATCTTACTAGACTCATAAAAACAATAGCAATCATGGAAGATGTATGGTAAAATCTTTTTGCTTGCCAGAATCTAACCAGATTCTCAACCTAAGCATATTCCTCTGGATTCTCAACCTAAGCATATTCCTCTTTTTTTGGGGGGGGGGGGGGCGGAGGAGGAGTAGAGTAGAAGAGAGATGGAGAGAACCCTTAAAATGGTTTAAATGTTCACTCAATTAGACAAGATTTGCAATCTAGTTTTGTTAATTTGTTAAAAGTGAACCCTTTGAATCTGAATTATAAAATCCTAAAACATACAGGTCAAACTACTGGTAAAGAAACCTCCAGGAAACTGCAAGACTCCATTTACTCATGCTCACTAACAGAACTATCCAGCACACTACTAAAGAAGGAGACAGGGCCGGGCGCGGTGGCTCACGCTTGTAATCCCAGCACTTTGGGAGGCCGAGGCGGGTGAATCACGAGGTCAGGAGATCGAGACCACGGTGAAACCCCGTCTCTACTAAAAATACAAAAAATTAGCCAGACCTGGTGGCGGGCGCCTGAAAAAAGAAGGAGACAACTCAGTTGTGAGAACAGTCACGCATGTGACTCATATAACAGGCTAGGTAAAATGTACACACATGTATCATATAATACACTGAGCTATGACTCATACATTAAAGTAAAGGAAGTTACACAAGGAACAGTGCAGCTGTCCTCAGAGAAAAACCAATCTCCAGTACCCTTGCAATATGATTCACAATTAAAATGACCAACTATATCTATGCAGATGTGTGATTCCTCAAAGAAAGACCTCAGTGTGGCACAGCAGATGCAGCTATGTTGGTGGACTTGCCTAAAACATGAGTAACTTGATACACAAGCTCAGTAGGGAATAAGGCAGAATAAAGGCCTGTTTCACTTTAACTTCCCCTTGGTTTCCAGACTTGTTTTCTTAAAAGAAAAGCCAGTCACTAGGTAGCCATTGTATTCTTCAATGATTAAATAAGTATCTTTTATTTACTACAAAAAAAGGAAAAGAAGTGCCATTGGTACCATGACACAGTCCCTGAAGGTAATGGCAAATTTACATGGTTTAAGCAAAAGTAAAGGCATATGAAAAATTTATTGTGTGCTATGGTTATAAAGTTACTATTGTCAATATTATCACTGCACCAGAAAACTTTTTTTTTTTTTGAGACAGAGTCTCGCTCTGTTGCCCAGGCTGGAGTGCAAAGGTGCAATCTCGGCTCACTGCAACCTCTGCCTCCCAGGTTCAAGTGATTCTCCTGCCTCAGCCTCCTGAGTAGCTGGGATTTCAGGCACCCGCCCCAATGCCCAGCTAATTTTCATATTTTTAGTAGAGATGGGGTTTCACCAGGTTGGCCAGGCTAGTCTCGAACTCCTGACCTCAGGTGATCCACCTGCCTCGGCCTCCCAAAGTGCTGGGATTACAGGTGTGAGCCACTGTGCCCGGCCCAGAAAACTATTTTTTAATGATTCTTGGGCAAATGAACCTACCAATCATTCTAGAAAGTAATTTTCAACTGAATACTGAGGGCAACAATAAGTCAGCTGGATGTAGAAGTATAATCAGTTTCTTCCTGTCATAGGAAGCTCCAACATAAAAGCAAAATAATACACTACAGGTGACTATCCCTTACCCGAAATGCTTGGGACTAGAAGTATTTCAGATTTCAAATTATTTGGATTTTGGAATATTTGTATTATACTGGTTCAGCACCCCCCAATCCAAAAATCCCAAATCCAAAATGCTCCAATGCATATTTTCTTTAAATATCATGTCAGTGCTCAAAAAGTTTCAGAATTTGGAGCATTTCAGATTTCGAATTTCACATCAGGGATAGACAGACAGCCTTACTTAAGTAACTTACTTAACACCTCAACAAGAAGAGTCATTAAAAGATTCAATAAATGGGCCGGGCCTGGTGGCTCATACCTGTAATCCCAGAGCTTTGGGAGGCCAAGGCAGGCAGATCATTTGAGGTCAGGAGTTCGAGACCAGCCTGACCAACTTGGTGAAAACCTGTCTCTACTAAAATACAAACAATAGCCGGGTGTGGTGGCAGGCGCCTGTAATCCCAGCTACTCTGGACGCTGAGGCAGGGGAACTACTTGAATCCAGAAGGCGGAGATTGCAGTGAGCCAAGATTGCACCACTGCACTCTAGCCTGGGCGACAGAGTGAGACTCTGTCAAAAAAAAAAAAAAAAAAAGATTCAACAAATGCCCTTATTATAATGGTTTCTGATAAGTAAGTGGGGGTTGAAGACTCTGTCAAAAAAAAAAAAATTCAACAAATGCCCTTGTTGTAATGGTTTCTGATAAGTAAGGGGGGTTGAAGTCTACTTTGAATGCAAGGCAGAAAAATTAGCAACATAACATAATATCTCTTCTAGACCTTGTGCTACTGGGATTGTTCAATATTTACAGAGGAAGAACATTTCCTTGAGGTAAGCACAAATCAGTTTTACTGTAAAATGTTTCAGATGGAAAAAAAGGTTACAAAAAATCTATTTTTGTTTGTTAAAAACATTAGGAAACCTTTTCCTTGAACTTATCTAGGAGAGTTTTCTTATCAGTCACTACATATAATGACCAAGCAATCATGAAGGAGAAAAAAGTTCAACAAAATTTTTCAATGAATGAGAGAAGGAAAAGGTATCTTACTTTTTTTCATTTTGGCTTTAGAACTCTTTTATTTTTCCTTCAGAGAAGAAATATACCAAAAAAATAGGGATTTAAGTAGTATTTCTAATGTGTATAACTAAAAATGTAAAAAAGTTCTTCATTTTAAGCAAAACACACTAAGTAACATTTAGAC
>NW_026660585.1:0-3067 GCF_009828535.3 Hylobates moloch | reverse complement strand
GAACAGCAGATTTTCGTGAGACCACAAATTCAGCTGTCTGATAGTTCGTCTGAAAGTTTTGTCTCAGAGGAGTACCCGGTTGAATGAGGTGTCAGTCTGTCCCTACTGGGGGGGTGCCTCCCAGTTAGGCTGCTCAGGGGTGAGGGACCCACTTTAGGAGGCAGTCTGTCCGTTCTCAGATCTCCAGCTGCGTGCTGGGAGAACCACTACTCTCTTCAAAGCTGTCAGTCAGACAGGGACCTTTAAGTCTGTGGAGGTTCTTGCTGAGTTTTTGTTTGTCTGTGCCCTGCCCCCAGAGGTGGAGCCTACAGAGGCAGGCAGGCCTCCTTGAGCTGTGGTGGGCTCCACCCAGTTCGAGCTTCCTGGCTGCTTTGTTTACCTAAGCAAGCCTGGGCAATGGCGGGCGCCCCTCCCCCAGCCTCGCTGCCGCCTTGCAGCTTGATCTCAGACTGCTGTGCTAGCAATCAGCGAGACTCCGTGGGCACAGGACCCTCCGAGCCAGGTGCGGGACACAATCTCCTAGTGTGCCGTTTTCCAGGCCCGTTGGAAAAGCGCAGTATTGGGGTGGGACTGACCCGATATTCGAGGTGCCGTCTGTTTCCCCTTTCTTTGACTAGGAAAGGGAACTCCCTGACCCCTTGCGCTTCCCGAGTGAGGTAATGCCTCGCCCTGCTTCGGCTCGCGCACAGTGCGCTTCACCGACTGTCCTGCACCCACTGTTAGGCACTCCCTAGTGAGATGAAACCAGTACCTCAAGCAGAAATGCAGAAATCATCCGTCTTCTGTGTCGCTGGGGCTGGGAGCTGGAGACCGGTGCTGTTCCTATTCGGCCATCTTGGCTCCACCCTATCACATGTATTTTTTAAATTATATAATATTTCATACGCAAAAGAAAATACAAAATGTAAGTTAAGGTTTAACGAATTGTAAAACAAATGCTGTCATAAGCACCAGTTTTCAATTATATTTGTTTTCAATTATAATTGTTGAACCCTCACTTTGTACCTCTCCACAATCACATCCTTCTCCCCTCATCCCTCTGTCAAGATTAACTATTATGCAGTATTTTGTGTTTATTATGAACGTGTATGTTGGTATAGTTTTACTGTGCAGATATGCATATCTGATGTACTTTTAAGCTGTGTATCAATAGTATTATATTGCATACATTCTTGTGACATACTTTTATCTATTCATGTTCATGAGAGATATAGGTATATATCAATATATAATACATATTAATATCTATCTATCACTATCAATCAACTGACGATTTATTAAAATCATATGTATTACTATTACAAATGATGCTACTGTGAACACTATTCTGCATGTGCAAGAGTATTACTAATGCAATTTTGTCCCCAAAAGGGACATTTCATAATGTCTGGAGACAATTTTGGTGATTATGGTTGGGGATAGGCTGCTACTATGCTTCTGGCACCAATGGAGCAGAGATCAAGGAGTCTGTTAAACACTCCACAATACATAAGAAAGCATCCACAACCAAGACTTCTATGCCCCCAAATGTAAGTAATGCACAGATAGAGAAGCTCTAGTCTAGGTCTTACTATATCTATGAGTGGAATTTCTGAGTTTTCTGTTATACACACATTAAACTTTACTTCCAAAGCTGTTATCTCAACATGCACAGTATATAATAGCTCCTCTTACTAAGAAAATTTTGTTAATAATTATTGCTAAACTTTAACATAATTGCCTGTATTCACTCTTTTTTTTTTTTTTTTTTTGAGACAGAGTCTGTATTCACTCTTTATCTCCACTTTGTAAAAGAAAATGTGTAATATCGGGATGACCTGTTTCCTGAAAAATTTGTAGGACTAATCTGTAAAACAATCTAGTCCTGGTCTTTTATATTCAGGAATATTTTAAACTCGCTTAATTTCTTTAATACCTTGTTATATTTTTCTAGATTTTAGTCTATTGCATGTAAGTTTTAAGTGTATTATTTTTCACTTTTAATGACTTTTACTCTTCTGTATTTGTGTTTGTGTCCAACTTTAGATTAATACTGTACCTCTAATTTTTCTTCTTGCTCAATCTTAGCAGAAGTTTATTATTCTTTTTTATGCATTAAAATTATTGGCTTTATTGATTCTTCCTGTTTTACTTTGTTTTCTATTTTATTAATTTGTGCTGTGATTTTTATTATTTACTCTTTTATATTTATTGTTTTATTTTTATAATACCTTCAGAAATACATTTAACTCATTCAGTCATGGCTTGAATCTTTTCATAATATAATGATATTGATGTATCTTTGTATTGTATTCTATATTAAGTTATATATGAAAAATGTTGGCTATTATCATTCAGCTCTACTCAATGAAGTTCTATTATTGTTTATTTTTTCATGCAAATATTTGGAAAATTGTTTAATACTTTCCAAACACATGGGATTTTTCAGATATGTTAGTGTTATAATCTATAATTATTGAATTTTGGTCAGGAAATTTTATCTGGAACCAGGAACTGGAGGAACCTGGCTAAGTAGCAGCCTCCACCAACTGTCCTCCCTGCAGGACCACCAAAATAACAACTACCTACCAAAAAAGCACCTTCAAAAAAACAAAAAATCAGGTGAAGGAATCATAATATCTGATATTAACTTCATATTGCTGAAAGAGGCACTGAAGAAGGTAAGAAAAACAGTTTTCCGTCGCTGACACCACTCTTTCCCCATTCTCCTGGCAGCAGCTGGATGGCAAGGTGAAAGAATCTGTGTGTTTTTGAGAGAGAGAGTGCACAAATTGTTGGACTTTGCATTGGAGCTTAGTTCTCTAAACACTGGGCAGAACTCAGCCAACATACATAATGCAGAATCCCATCATATATATATATACATATATATGTATATATATACACATATATATGTATATATATATCATCATGTATATATATATATATACACACACGTATATACACACACATATATATATATACATATGTACGTGTGATATACATGTATATATGACCTGTTTCCTGAAAAATGTGTAGGACTAATCTGTAAAACAATCTAGTTCTGGTCTTTTATATTCAGGAATAT
>NW_026660584.1:0-3068 GCF_009828535.3 Hylobates moloch | reverse complement strand
TCCACTGACTTATCCCTGAGTCAGTGAATCCCACAAATCTGTGAGCATCTTAAGGGCAGAAACCACATCTCATTCATCTGGAATTTCTAACATCCAGGATCACTGGGAGCATGGAATGGGGCCGATGTTCATTACATATTTATTTTTTAACATTTTCTTTCACAGAGATTTACCTTTTGAATTTGTGTGGTATAATGAATAAAACATGGAAATTGCATTGCAGGACATTTATATAAGAATGAAGAAAATGCTGTGAAATATAAAAAGTGACAAAAGAAAGGGTAAAAAATTTGCATTTCAGGAAGGAGAATGTAACAAATGAGAGGGTCAAGTTGGAGCAAACAACGTAAATTTTTTTTCTCAGAGTTCTGGATGCTAGAAGTCGAAGATCAAGGTATTGTCAAGGTTGGTTTCTTCCGAGGCTTCTCTGTTTGCTGGCAGATAAACTCTTCTTGCTGTGTCCTCACGTGGTTTTTCTTCTGTGTACTATTTCCCTGTTGTCTTGCTGTGTATTCAAATTTCATCTTCTTATAAAGACACAAGCCAAACTGGATTTGGTACCGCTCTAATTACATCATTTTACGTTAGTTATCTTTTTAAAGACCGTGACTCCAAATACAGTCACATTCTGAAGCACTGAAATTTAGGGTTTCAACATATGAACTTTGTGGAGGGGTATAATTTAGACCATAGCAATACCATATGTGTTACATTATGAAACAATATTCTGTAATTGGATGTTATATTTTATAATAAATTTTGTAGGATATATTTGCAGTAATGTATTTCTTGTCATTTGTGTCTGGTATGGACTGAATTGTGCCCCATCCCAAATTCATATTTTGAAATCCTAACCTCCAATGTGATTTTATTTGGAGATAAGGCCTTTAAGGATGTTATTAAGGTTAAATGTAGGGCCCTAATCCAATAGGATGGATGTCCTTTAAAGAAGAGGAAGAGATGCCAGATCTCTTTCTCTCTCTCTCCTCTCTCTCTCTCTCTCTCTGTTTCTCATTATAGAGAAAATGTTATGTGAGTACACAGTGGGCAGATGGCCATCTACAAGCCAGGAAATGAGGCCTCACCTAAAACCAAATTTTTGGCACCTTGATCTTGAACTTACAGAATCCAGAATGGTGAAAGAATAAATGTCTTGTTTGAGCCACTTATCCTTTGGTATTTTCTTATGGCAGCTTGAGCTTACCAATATCATATCTAACATCCTTTGATACAATTTCACTTGTTTATAGTTATTATCATTTTATGATGTAACTAATTTTCATTGAAAATAATAAAATTTTTAAAAATTTATAATTTGTGTAGTATAAAACTAAAACAGATGCAGAATATCAACATCTTCTGCTGTACATTGTAACTAAGAAGTAGACCATCAGAAGAATATAAAGCTATTATAACTCTTATTTTTAAATTCCATTGAGTTTTTAAATAGTTAATTCACCAAAATAAATACACTTAGAAAAAGCAACTCACATCTCCTTATATGTAAATTTAGTTCCACTTGTGATTTTCACTTTTATCCTTAAAAATTTTATATCCTGGGCTGGGTGCGGTGGCTCACGCATGTAATCCCAGCACTTTGGGAGGCTGAGGCGAGTGGATCACACATGGTCAGGAGTTTGAAACCAGCCTGGCCAACATGGTGAAACCCCATTTCTACTAAAAACACAAAAAATTAGCTGAGCCCTGTGGTGGGCGCCAGTAATCCCAACTACTCGGGAGGCTGAGGCAGGAGAATCACTTGAACCTGGGAGGCGGAGGTTGCAGTGAGCCAAGATTGCATCGCTGTACTCCAGCCTGGGCAACAAGAGCGAAACTCCATCTCAAAAAATAAAAAAAAGGAAAAAGGAAAATAAAAAATTAAAGTGTTATATCCTTCTCACTTATGCATGACCATTATAGTATCTTATTTAATGGAATTGTATCTAAGAATGAAAATATTTCAAAGAAACAATCCAAGAAGTAATCCTGGAAGGGTGCACTGAACTGGGTTGAAGGAACATGGCTTTTGAATCATGCAGATATAGGCTTATATTCGAACTCTTCTGTACTCCTGTGACCTTGCACAAGTTACTTACCTGTTTTATCTCTAAGTTCAATATGTAAAATTAAGGGTGATAATTCCATAACTAACTTGGTTGTTAGAAGAATTACATCAGGGAAATAACTAACGGATGCTAGGCTTAAAATTGGAGTGGCAGAATAATCTGTACAACAAACCCCCATGATACAAGTTTGCCTATGTAACAAACCTGCATATGTACTATTGAACTTAAAATTTAAAAAAAAATTAGAAATAATATAATGTGAATCATATGACATATAGTAGATTTTTATTGTTATTGCTGTTAAATGAAATGAATTATGGCCTAAGGCTTTCACATGCTTAGATATTTCCTTAAACTATTCCAATATAGTAACCACTAGTGAAACTGATTCTTGTGATATCACTATCACTGAAATGGAATATTTATTTTAAAAATCCATTTTATGAGTAATAAATGTCTTGTTGACATAAAAATGTCAGAAAGCCAGTATTTATCAATTATTTCCTCACATTTATTAGATTGAATGGAAACTTCATTTAAATTTTAATAATTTATAATAGAAAGCACATAGCTTTTAATTTTACCACTTCCTACTTTTGGTCCTCAATAATTGATTCAATAAGGTAAGTGCTCTAATTCAATAAGTGTAAAACCTGAATGCATTTTTTTCAGAAAGTTAGTTTTACTCTGAAAATGTAATAAATATTAACTGTGAGCAAAAGAAGGAGGCTTACATACTTAAGTCAATCCTGATTGTATGTATATAATGGAAATCAAACAACTTTGTGACAGCATCATTAAACTCTATGGAACTTGCAATCGTTGTGTTATTCTTGTAGAATTGTTTTTGGCACAGCTCCCAGTAGTGTTGACATTAACATGGGCCATTTGTGTTATGACATTTTATGATGTGAGGATGCAGGTATGGAAGAATAATTTTGACATTAAAGCCACGCCATTCAGATTTATTTGCTCTTTATCTGCAAATACATGCCTATCAGG
>NW_026660583.1:0-3068 GCF_009828535.3 Hylobates moloch | reverse complement strand
CTGGAATGGCCACGACGTCAGAGACCCAGCCTCAAGTTTCTTCTGCTGTTGCGCTCCTTCCAGATGGGCAAGCATCTGTTCTTCCCCATGCTTCAGAGAATTTGGCTTCTCAAGTACCCCAGGGCCATCTCCAGAGCATGCCTACTGGGAACATGCAGGCTTCCCAGGAGCTACCTGACCTCATGGCAGCCAGAAGGAGCAACCTGGGGCACAAGGAGCCCAGGAACCCAAACCGTCAAGGCTCATGCAAAAGCCAAAGGCCAATGTTTCCCCCCGACTCACAAGAGGGAGAACTCTAGAAAGACCAGCTTAAAAAAACACGAAGAAATTCTTCAAGGATTGAGGACGCCTCATCTTACCCCAGGCAGGAAGACAGAAGACACCCGTCAAAATGAAGGCGTCCAGCTACTGCCATCAAAGAAACAGCCTCCTTCAATAAGCCACTTTGGAGAAAACATCAAGCAATTTTTTCACAGCATTTTTTCAAAGAAAAAAATCAAGCCACCACCAGTCACTGCCGAGAGCCATAAAACAGTAAAAACGCAACCACGCATGTACAGCAGCAGTGCTGAAGCTCAGCGGCCCATGACAGCAGTTGGACAGATACTGGAGGAGAAAATGTCACTTTGCCATGCGCGCCATGCCTCGAAGGTAAATCAGCACCAACAGCAGTTTCAAGCCCCAGTCTGTGGATTTCCCTGCAACCACAGGCACCCCTTCTACTCAGAACACAGCAGAATGCTGAGCTATGCAGCCAGCAGTCAACAAGCCGCTCTCAAGAGCCAGCGTTGTCCCAACAGAGACAGGGAAATCAGAGAACAGCAGCCCTTGAAAAGTGTCCGCTGCAACAATGAACAAAGGAGCCTGCGACATCCCCAACTCTTGCTCCCCAAGAAAGCTGTATCCCCAGTCAGTCCCCCACAGCACTGGCCGAAGATACCCGGTGCCTCCAGCCACCATCACCACTGCCCAAGGCACTGTCTTCTTCAGGGAGGTATCTAATTGGTTCAGTCACAAATTCTTTTTTAGCCTTCCCTAGAGAAAAACAAGTCCCCATGAAAAAATTCTACGTAGAGAAAAAGTATTTTCTCTCATGTTAGTACATGCAGAACACTTAACATTCCACAATATATATGGTTTTTTATTCATAAGACAGTGATGGCTTTTATTTGTGCTGTGCTTGGTGTGTGCTTGGTTTCTAGAAGCGACAGGACATGGAGGGATGCTGACAGTGGTGCTGTAAGCCCACCTTCATCCTGAGTTCCTTCACTGAACCTTAGGTTTCCATAATACCATCTTAAACAAGAAAAAATTCTAAAAACAAGATGAGAAAAACCTATGAAGATCCCACTCCGAAACAAGGTTCAACCCATCTTTCTTACTACTGTCTACCTCAAACTTTATGCAGCTGTAGGGAAAAGGTTCACAGAGATGTCACAGGGCTGAACATCTCCATGCACGCTCCAGGAAGTGCCATAGCTAAGTAGATGCATGTGTCACAAAATAGTGGAAGTTTGGGTGGGAGAGTGCTGGACCCTGAGTTCAGAAGTGGGAGAAGTCTTGACCCTGGGTATCCCGGTGGAGAATACATAATGTCTGCCCCTGGGAAGCCCCTTCTCTCCCTGACAAAGGCTGGGATGGAGATGGGCCCTCTCAGCTCAGCCAACGTGTGAAGCACAGAGTCCCCATCCCACTGCCTCTCCCTTTCTCACATTCTGGGGGGGGGGGGGGGACAGACCTTCCAGCTCTGTGCATGCATAGGTGGGGGACGGGGGTCTGGGGGGGGGCGGCCTTCATGGAGGCTGCTGAGGGTGGTGAACTCCCCTGCCCCAGATGAGGGAATGACCCTGCTGGGAGGTCAGACCCTGCAAGGGCTATGGGGGTATCAGGTGGAGTGGGCTCCACGTGTACCCTCAATGCACTGGGCAGGTCTCAGGCCAGGCTCCCTGGACCCCGCCTGGGTGATGCGCTCACTCCCTGGGGGACCACTGTCAGGCCCCAGCCACCCAACCTTGGCAGCACCGTCCCATCGCAGTCCTGAGACAGGACAGTGCTTCCCAGGCCTGACAGACTGGGAGGACCTGTTAGGTCCTCCATCCCTAGACCAGCCTCCCACACAGCATGGACCGTCTCTTACATTTACCTTCAGGGCACTGACTGATCCTTCTCACTCTAAGGCGACCAAGGCGGAGCTGAGGACATGTGCCAGGCTGGGAGACAGTCCCCTCCCTAAATGGGCCTGAGGGAAGCACCATCCCTGTCCCAATCCGCCGCAAGTTTCAGCCCAGGAGACACATAGGGAAGGGAGGATGGAGCCCCTCTGCTGGCTGACACTGGAAAAGCGGGACTTGGGAGAAGAGGGAGCCAGGGCTAGCAGGAGATGCTCCAGGCCCACGGTACAGCCAGAAGGAGCAACCTGGGGCACAAGGAGCCCAGGAACCCAAACTGTCAAGGCTCATGCCAGAGCCAAAGGCCGATGTTTCCCCCGACTCACAAGAGGGAGAACTCTAGGAAGCCCAACGTAGAAAAACACGAAGAAATGCTTTAAGGATTGAGGACTCCTCATCTTACCCCGGGCTGGAAGACAGAAGACACCCGTCAGAATGAAGGCGTCCAGCTACTGCCATCAAAGAAACAGCCTCCTTCAATAAGCCACTTTAGACAAAACATCAAGCAATTTGTCCAGAGGGTATTTTCAGAGAAAAACAGGCCTGCCCCGTCCTGTGCTGGAGGCTGTGCCTGCTGCAGGATCTCAGAAAGTCCAGCCCTGAGATGGGACAGCACTGCCCAGGGTGGGTGGCCGGGGCCTGACAGCAGTCCCCCAGGGAGTGACCACATCACTCGGCCAGGGTCCAGGGAGCCTGGGCCGAGACCTGCCCAGTGCACTGAGAGTGCACCTGGAGCCCACCCCACCTGACGCCCCCACAGCACTGAGAGGGTCTGACCTCCCAGCATGCACCTGCCTCTCCCTACACCCCAGCTGCCCACCCTGCCTGTTCCCGGGCTTCCTCCATCCTGTGCAGCCCACAGACTGTGACCATCTCACCGGCCACTCTGGCCCTTCCTTT
>NW_026660582.1:0-3069 GCF_009828535.3 Hylobates moloch | reverse complement strand
AAAGGAAGGGCCAGAGTGGCCGGTGAGATGGTCACAGTCTATGGGCTGCACAGGATGGAGGAAGCCGGGGAACAGGCAGGGTGAGCAGCTGGGGTGCAGGAAGAGGCAGGTGCATGCTGGGAGGTCAGACCCTCTCAGTGCTGTGGGGGCGTCAGGTGGGGTGGCTTCCAGGTGCACTCTCAGTGCACTGGGCAGGTCTCGGCCCAGGCTCCCTGGACCCTGGCCGAGTGATGTGGTCACTCCCTGGGGGACTGCTGTCGGGCCCTGGCCACCCACCCTGGGCAGTGCTGTCCCGTCTCAGGACTGGACTTTCTCAGATCCTGCAGAGGGCACAGCCTCCAGCACAGGACGGGGCAGGCCTGTTTTTCTCTGAAAAAACCCTCTGAGCAAATTGCTTGATGTTTTTGTCTAAAGTGGCTTATTGAAGGAGGCTGTTTCTTTGATGGCAGTAGCTGGACGCCTTCATTCTGACGGGTGTCTTCTGTCTTCCAGCCCGGGGTAAGATGAGGAGTCCTCAATCCTTAAAGCATTTCTTCGTGTTTTTCTACGTTGGGCTTCCTAGAGTTCTCCCTCTTGTGAGTCGGGGGAAACATCGGCCTTTGGCTCTGGCATGAGCCTTGACAGTTTGGGTTCCTGGGCTCCTTGTGCCCCAGGTTGCTCCTTCTGGCTGTACCGTGGGCCTGGAGCATCTCCTGCTAGCCCTGGCTCCCTCTTCTCCCAAGTCCCGCTTTTCCAGTGTCAGCCAGCAGAGGGGCTCCATCCTCCCTTCCCTATGTGTCTCCTGGGCTGAAACTTGCGGCGGATTGGGACAGGGATGGTGCTTCCCTCAGGCCCATTTAGGGAGGGGACTGTCTCCCAGCCTGGCACATGTCCTCAGCTCCGCCTTGGTCGCCTTAGAGTGAGAAGGATCAGTCAGTGCCCTGAAGGTAAATGTAAGAGACGGTCCATGCTGTGTGGGAGGCTGGTCTAGGGATGGAGGACCTAACAGGTCCTCCCAGTCTGTCAGGCCTGGGAAGCACTGTCCTGTCTCAGGACTGCGATGGGACGGTGCTGCCAAGGTTGGGTGGCTGGGGCCTGACAGTGGTCCCCCAGGGAGTGAGCGCATCACCCAGGCGGGGTCCAGGGAGCCTGGCCTGAGACCTGCCCAGTGCATTGAGGGTACACGTGGAGCCCACTCCACCTGATACCCCCATAGCCCTTGCAGGGTCTGACCTCCCAGCAGGGTCATTCCCTCATCTGGGGCAGGGGAGTTCACCACCCTCAGCAGCCTCCATGAAGGCCGCCCCCCCCCAGACCCCCGTCCCCCACCTATGCATGCACAGAGCTGGAAGGTCTGTCCCCCCCCCCCCCCCAGAATGTGAGAAAGGGAGAGGCAGTGGGATGGGGACTCTGTGCTTCACACGTTGGCTGAGCTGAGAGGGCCCATCTCCATCCCAGCCTTTGTCAGGGAGAGAAGGGGCTTCCCAGGGGCAGACATTATGTATTCTCCACCGGGATACCCAGGGTCAAGACTTCTCCCACTTCTGAACTCAGGGTCCAGCACTCTCCCACCCAAACTTCCACTATTTTGTGACACATGCATCTACTTAGCTATGGCACTTCCTGGAGCGTGCATGGAGATGTTCAGCCCTGTGACATCTCTGTGAACCTTTTCCCTACAGCTGCATAAAGTTTGAGGTAGACAGTAGTAAGAAAGATGGGTTGAACCTTGTTTCGGAGTGGGATCTTCATAGGTTTTTCTCATCTTGTTTTTAGAATTTTTTCTTGTTTAAGATGGTATTATGGAAACCTAAGGTTCAGTGAAGGAACTCAGGATGAAGGTGGGCTTACAGCACCACTGTCAGCATCCCTCCATGTCCTGTCGCTTCTAGAAACCAAGCACACACCAAGCACAGCACAAATAAAAGCCATCACTGTCTTATGAATAAAAAACCATATATATTGTGGAATGTTAAGTGTTCTGCATGTACTAACATGAGAGAAAATACTTTTTCTCTACGTAGAATTTTTTCATGGGGACTTGTTTTTCTCTAGGGAAGGCTAAAAAAGAATTTGTGACTGAACCAATTAGATACCTCCCTGAAGAAGACAGTGCCTTGGGCAGTGGTGATGGTGGCTGGAGGCACCGGGTATCTTCGGCCAGTGCTGTGGGGGACTGACTGGGGATACAGCTTTCTTGGGGAGCAAGAGTTGGGGATGTCGCAGGCTCCTTTGTTCATTGTTGCAGCGGACACTTTTCAAGGGCTGCTGTTCTCTGATTTCCCTGTCTCTGTTGGGACAACGCTGGCTCTTGAGAGCGGCTTGTTGACTGCTGGCTGCATAGCTCAGCATTCTGCTGTGTTCTGAGTAGAAGGGGTGCCTGTGGTTGCAGGGAAATCCACAGACTGGGGCTTGAAACTGCTGTTGGTGCTGATTTACCTTCGAGGCATGGCGCGCATGGCAAAGTGACATTTTCTCCTCCAGTATCTGTCCAACTGCTGTCATGGGCCGCTGAGCTTCAGCACTGCTGCTGTACATGCGTGGTTGCGTTTTTACTGTTTTATGGCTCTCGGCAGTGACTGGTGGTGGCTTGATTTTTTTCTTTGAAAAAATGCTGTGAAAAAATTGCTTGATGTTTTCTCCAAAGTGGCTTATTGAAGGAGGCTGTTTCTTTGATGGCAGTAGCTGGACGCCTTCATTTTGACGGGTGTCTTCTGTCTTCCTGCCTGGGGTAAGATGAGGCGTCCTCAATCCTTGAAGAATTTCTTCGTGTTTTTTTAAGCTGGTCTTTCTAGAGTTCTCCCTCTTGTGAGTCGGGGGGAAACATTGGCCTTTGGCTTTTGCATGAGCCTTGACGGTTTGGGTTCCTGGGCTCCTTGTGCCCCAGGTTGCTCCTTCTGGCTGCCATGAGGTCAGGTAGCTCCTGGGAAGCCTGCATGTTCCCAGTAGGCATGCTCTGGAGATGGCCCTGGGGTACTTGAGAAGCCAAATTCTCTGAAGCATGGGGAAGAACAGATGCTTGCCCATCTGGAAGGAGCGCAACAGCAGAAGAAACTTGAGGCTGGGTCTCTGACGTCGTGGCCATTCCAG
>NW_026660581.1:864-3070 GCF_009828535.3 Hylobates moloch | reverse complement strand
ATCACCACGGGCATAGAGTAGAGACTACAGACTTAAGAAGCTTTTCTCAATTAAATCAACCAAACGTATTTGGTGATGGAATATATGTAATGAGGGAGGAAAGATCAAAAGAGGAGGCGCTTCCTTCACAGTGTGGGAGATAGGATGAATTATGATGACATTCACTGAAATGAAATGTAATATGAACACCTTTGGGAAGGAGATCATAAATTCAGTATCAGGGGTGTTGAACATCAACCCTCTATCAGTCAAAAGGGAATGGAATTGCAGGCCTGGGGCCCGGGAGAAAGATCTGAGATTAAGGTAGGGATGTATAAATCATTAAAAATTGATAGCAGTAGAAGACACAAATATAAAAGTCATATGAATAGTGAGCATAAGAATATAAATACTGCAAAGTTTAGAGCATTTGGAAAAATATTAAGGTCAGGAAATAAAATGATAATATTTTTAAAATGAGAGTTAAGGATGACAAAAATTCTATTATTCCAAAGTTGCACTGGGAGTCTTTGAGATTGGCCACTGTTCATCATGAGAACTAGATAAGTTTTTGTTTTTGTTTTTTTTTTAGCAACAGCATGGGAAGGAAAAAAAATACACTTTTTGCTAGACTAGTTTGTGATTTGTGCACTTTAAATTTAAGTGTAGAAACTTAATAAGCTTTTAGATTTCAAAAATATGTAGGTCAACATCTGAGTTTAGATTCATAGAGCACTTTTTGTCTTTCACCAGTTCCCTGATAGAACCAGCATCTGAAATGTTCCCTCCTGTCCCAAAAGTCTACACTTCCTATGGCTTCTTCTATGTACTTATTTCCCGTTTGAATGTCTTTCCTTTTATTCTATATGTTACAAAGCAGAAATAATTGAATAGCATGTAGACTTTCTCAGGTGCACACCCTTTTCTGCCTCCTCTAAATTGGTCACCAAAATTCCATTATGGCAATCTCAACAGTGATGGCAACATGACGGTTACCACAACTGCATGCTCATCAGGGATGCATTGGAAAGCCACCCATCCATTGGTGAGCTTCTTCCAACTGACACCTGGGAAACGGCCACTTACCCGCTCTCAGTCTATTGTTTTTAATGGAACTGGGACTGCTGGATATTGTGTTGGGGAAAAAAATCCATGCAGAACCAATGATATGTATGAATTAATGGAATTCCTAGAAAAAAGCAGACACTTTTGTGCTCTTTCGTGAGGGAATATGAGAAAGAGCTGCTGCCATGTTGTAATCATAAAAGCAAACCTTAAGTATGAAGCCAAATATGTAGAAGAATGCAAATCTGAGAAACAAAGAAACAAAAAGAAAATAGTTATGTAAGCTCTTCATATGACTCATGTAGACTTTTTAGTCATATGAAGTAAGAAGTGGCTGTTCCTTAAGGTGGAGTTGCTTAGTCTTCTCCACAGCCACCAGAGTCCTAATTAGTCATTTATCATGTGCCATTAATTGTGCTACATATTTCATGAACATGATGTCATTATATCATTTAATTTTCAGCACAATTCTATGAGGCAGTTATTACTACTGTTTTACAGATAAGAAAGCTGAGGAACAGAAAGGATGAGGAATTTACTCAAAATTACACAGTTAATTGAGGCACAGATGCAGGAATTAAACCCTAACCTATTCTAAATCCCTCAATATTATTCCACTGTCCTGACCTGAATTTGGCTACATATTAGGGTTTCCATTATAATATCTGGTGTGCGGTTTCCTCTAAACTCTGTCCATACTAGTGCCCTGTCTCCATCTTCTCATGTCTGTAAATGGATTTTTAAATTATGGGGTTTACATTTCTTTTCTATCTACATACACTGACAGAAGAATTATCACCTTACAGAATGAAATCACATTAATATGTCCTTGCTGCTCAAGAGGCAATTAGGGTATTCTCTGTGGACTCATCCAATCCTTGGACCACATCTTATTCTGTGAAACATATAGAAACCTAGCTTAATTAAATTAATAAAATAAAATGAAACACATAAAGATTCAGAATGTGTCTGAATTAGTACCCAACTACACGACTTAGGTAATATTTAGGCTTATTAAAAAAAAATTTATGAAACCTCATGTAACACCTGTGTGCTTGGAAATGCTGACTATTCTTGTGTTTAAAGCTTATCCATGATCTGCTTCAGAGTTTGTGTAACACAAAACTCCCAGTTTACATACACACACACACACACACACACA
>NW_026660581.1:0-790 GCF_009828535.3 Hylobates moloch | reverse complement strand
AACATATCATGAAGTGGATTTCTAAAGTTTTTTTTTTATACTTTAGGGTTTTAGGGTACATGTGCACAATGTGCAGGTTTGTTACATATGTATCCATGTGCCATGTTGATTTCCTGCACCCATTAACTCGTCATTTAGCATTAGGTGTATCTCCTAATGCTGTCCCTCACCCCTCCCCCCACCCCACAACAGTCCCCGGAGTGTGATGTTCCCCTTCCTGTGTCCATGAGTTCTCATTGTTCAATTCCCACCTATGAGTGAGAACATGCGGTGTTTGGTTTTTTGTCCTTGCGATAGTTTACTGAGAATGATGTTTTCCAGTTTCATCCATGTCCCTACAAAGGACACGAACTCATCATTTTTTATGGCTGCATAGTATTCCATGGTGTATATGTGCCACATTTTCTTAATCCAGTCTATTGTTGTTGGACATTTGGGTTGGTTCCAACTCTTTGCTATTGTGAATAGTGCCGCAATAAACATACGTGTGCATGTGTCTTTATAGCAGCATAATTCATAGTCCTTTGGGTATATACCCAGTAATGGGATGGCTGGGTCAAATGGTATTTCCAGTTCGAGATCCCTGAGGAATTGCCACACTGACTTCCACAATGGTTGAACTAGTTTACAGTCCCACCAACAGTGTAAAAGTGTTCCTATTTCTCCACATCCTCTCCAGCACCTGTTGTTTCCTGATTTTTTAATGATGGCCATTCTAACTGGTGTGAGATGGTATCTCACTGTGGTTTTGATTTGCATTTCTCTGATGGCCAGTGATGGTGAGCATTTC
>NW_026660580.1:0-3070 GCF_009828535.3 Hylobates moloch | reverse complement strand
AAAAAAAAAAAAAGAAAGAAAATGTGGCACATATACACCATGGAATACTATGCAGCCATAAAAAATGATGAGTTCATGTCCTTTGTAGGGACATGGATGAAACTGGAAATCATCATTCTCAGTAAACTATTGCAAGGACAAAAAACCAAACACCGCATGTTCTCACTCATAGGTGGGAACTGAACAATGAGAACACATGGACACAGGAAGGGGAACATCACACTCTGGGGACTGTTGTGGGGTTGGGGGAGGGGGATAGCATTAGGAGATATACCTAATGCTAAATGACGAGTTAATGGGTGCAGCACACCAACATGGCATATGTATACATATATAACAAACCTGCACATTGTGCACATGTATCCTAAAACTTAAAGTATAATAATAATAAAATAAAATAAAAAAAAGAGTGTCTATGTAAGGGAAATGGCCTAACATTATTTGAATGCTATTTCTCTACCTGGAATGTGTTTCTTCAACTGCCTCCTGCAAAGTTTTTTATTGGTCACCTCTTAAAGAGCCTAACTCAAGTGGCTTCTAGACTATGTAAACATTTTTCTTTTTCTACAAATAAAATTAACTTTAGGGTTGACATTTTGAAAATGGGAATGAGACTCAATAATTTTTTTCTAATGAATGATCAGGCAGTATTTTTAAAACTCAGAGCATAGAAAAGACTCAGGTGTGACTCATTTGAGATCTGCCATTGCCAAAGGAATATCATCATTACAACCTGTTTAGCATGCATGCAAGGATGTTGTGTGGTTGCTGTGACAGGCACCACTTCAGAGATTCAAGCAAAAGCTACATTATGTTTTCTCCTTTGAGCCTGTGGCATTAAATTACACAGACTAGCACCTTAAAGAAGAAAGTTTTTTATAACTGCATTTTTATCAAGGGTATATTTGAATAGCAAGGTTTAGATATCCATTTTAGCTGAAGAATTGTACAACAGCATAATCCTTTTGAATAAAACATCCATGGATATCCCAAGAAATTATTTTTATATGTAGTTCTCAAATACCCATTCTTTAGAAAATATTTCTGTAAAGACTTTATTGTATTGTAGAGCATAAAATCTAATGCATCATTTTCAGCCAATATTATTTTTTCTTCTATGAATTTCTTTATAAACTTTTGATATGGGTAACATAGGTAATTTTTTAAGTTTAGTTTTTTCATCAAGAAACAGGAAGAGTTCACTTCTAAGTGGAATTATTCAATTTAATTCAATAACTCTTTATTGCCCTCAGACTATTGTCAAGATAATAGATTTCACAGTTGGATAAATGTTTGTCACTATGCCAAATACATCTAAACAATATAACATTTGAAAAATGTAAAAATTTAAATTCTGTGATTTAAAGTAATACAAATTATTTTCAACAGTATTCAAAAATTAATATTTTATTTGTAGGATTTTAATGCCACTTTAAAAAGTAATGTAGAAAAAATATGTCTTTTATTTACAAAATTCTGAATGGATAGTCAAAGTAATAACCTCCTTTGGCAATTCAAATCTCTTATGCTGTAGAGATATGAGTTTTTATTTAAAAAATAATACATTTAGAATTGACATATAAGCTTTGTATGCATAGTGTCTATGTCGAAAATTGTGCTTGATTTTGTAGTACTCACTAGCCAATTAATTTTACATTTCTTTGCTTCCCAAACTGTCAAGCTGCTCAATGTTTGTTCACAAATAATATGTTGAATATCTATTATATTTAAGATGCTGTGATACATGATTGCAAGTTCCAAAAGTGCAAAAGATGGAGTTTTGTTCATGGAAAAAGGTAAAGAAAATAGTATCATATATTACATTACACCCTTACACACTGTGCAATTATTTTAGATCGTCCCCACCAGGGTATCCATAGTGGGCCTTATTTGTGGAAAAATCAGAGTAAATTTAATCCTCTTGCCATAATAATTGCTTTAAGGAACCCAAGTCCAAGTCAGCCAGTAAATGCTATGCCCAATAATATCAGGATGGTTCAACATCGTTGTAACTCCGGATACAATTTGGTGATAAGAGGAAGGAACAGCCTGCTCCCTGGATATCAATGAAGAAGAAGGCACTTGTAGTTGACTGATGCCTGTGGCTATTTTTGAAGCCGGCATAAGACCAAAGCTGACACTTTGGAAGGCAGAGCCTCCAAAATCAAAAAGAATTAGAGCCAAAGGATACAAATATATTTGAGCCTACCCTCCTTTTAGATTTTCAGAAATGTAAGTATATTCTTATTTTAAAGTTGACTTCTTAAAGTTGCACTTGAAAACATCTTAATAAATCATCAAAAAACAAAGCTGCCTGAGATAGATAAATTCAGGCAGAAGAAATGAAATGGAAAAGAGAGAAAATGAGAGTACTTATTGGCTAAGTCAGGGTGGCAAATTCAAATGCTCCAACTCAGGAGACCTATAGTTATGAAGCAAATCAGGCATAAGAAGAATTAGCAAATATTGCCCAGAATAGTATTCACATGTTTGAAAGTAAATCCAGTACTATGAGATCTATTTTCAAGAATTTTTTAGAGGGCTACTGAAGATATTATGTAGAAGATGCTTGGAACAGTGCCTATAGACATGAAGCAATAAATAAGTGATAACTATTATTATTTATGAAAATGATAGGAAAGTGTGTGGGCAGTCAATAGATTTTAACTTTCTTCTTTTATTCAGACAGTCAGAATTGGAATGACTGACAAGGGCATTTGAATACAAAGGATACTAGATAGGTAAAAGGAAAAGAGAAGTTAACAAAGGGAAGATGTTGAGGAAAAAACATAAAGCATTATTAATTGGCCATATATAGTAGTAATTAAGGTCGATGTTCTTATTCATATGTGGGAGCTAAAAAAATGATTTCATGGAGGCAGTGAATAGAATGGTGGTTACCAGAGGCTGGAAAGGGTAATGGGGAGGGAGAGATAAAGAGGGGCTGGTAAATGGGTACAAAAATACAGTTACAAGGAATAAAATCTAGTGTTTAGTATCACAATAGGGAAGCTACAGTTAACAATAACTTATGTATATTTTAAAATTACTAGAAGAGCAGATTTGGAAA
>NW_026660579.1:0-3071 GCF_009828535.3 Hylobates moloch | reverse complement strand
GTAAATGGACTAAATGCTCCAATTAAAAGACACAGACTGGCAAACTGTATAAGGAGTCAGGACCCATCAGTGTGCTGTATTCAGGAAACCCATCTCACGTGCAGAGACACACATAGACTCAAAATAAAGGGATGGAGGAAGATCTATCAAGCAAATGGAAAACAAAAAAAGGCAGGGGTTGCAATCCTAGTCTCTGATAAAATAGACTTTAAACCAACAAAGATCAAAAGAGACAAAGAAGGCCATTACATAACGGTAAAGGGATCAATTCCACAAGAAGAGCTAACTATCCTAAATATACATGCACCCAACACAGGAGCACCCAGATTCATAAAGCAAGTCCTGAGTGACCTACAAAGGGACTTAAACTCCCACACAATAATAATGGGAGATTTTAACACCCCACTGTCAACATTAGACAGATCAACGAGACAGAAAGTTAACAAGGATATCCAGGAATTGAACTCAGCTCTACACAAAGTGGACCTAATAGACATCTACAGAACTCTCCACCCCAAATCAACAGAATATACATTTTTTTCAGCAACATGCCACACCTATTCCAAAATTGACCACATAGTTGGAAGTAAAGCTCTCCTCAGCAAATGTAAAAGAACAGAAATTATAACAAACTGTCTCTCAGACCACAGTGCAATCAAACTAGAACTCAGGATTAAGAAACTCACTCAAAACCTCTCAACTACATGGAAACTGAACAACCTGCTCCTGAATGACTATTGGGTACATAATGAAATGAAGGCAGAAATAAAGATGTTCTTTGAAGCCAACGTGAACAAAGACACAACATACCAGAATCTCTGGGACACGTTCAAAGCAGTGTGTAGAGGGAAATTTATAGCACTAAATGCCCACAAGAGAAATCAGGAAAGATCCAAAATTGACACCCTAACATCACAATTAAAAGAACTAGAAAAGCAAGAGCAAACACATTCAAAAGCTAGCAGAAGGCTAGAAATAACTAAAATCAGAGCAGAACTGAAGGAAATAGAGACACAAAAAACCCTTCAAAAAATTAATGAATCCAGGAGCTGGTTTTTTGAAAAGATCAACAAAATTGACAGACCACTAGCAAGAATAATAAAGAAGAAAAGAGAGAAGAATTAAATAGATGCAATAAAAAATGAAAAAGGGGACATCACCACCTATCCCACAGAAATACAATCTACCATCAGAGAATACTACAAACACCTCTATGCAAATAAACTAGAAAATCTAGAAGAAATGGATAAATTCCTCGACAAATACACCCTCCCAAGACTAAATCAGGAAGAAGTTGAATCTCTGAATAGACCAATAACAGGTTCTGAAATTGTGGCAATAATCAATAGCTTACCAACCAAAAAGAGTCCAGGACCTGATGGATTCGCAGCCGAACTCTACCAGAGGTACAAGGAGGAACTGGTACCATTCCTTCTGAAACCATTCCAATCAATAGAAAAAGAGGGAATCCTCCCTAACACATTTTATGAAGCCAACATTGTCCTGATACCGAAGCCTGGCAGACACACAACCAAAAAAGAGAATATCAGACCAATATCCTTGATGAACATTGATGCAAAAATCCTCAATAAAATACTGGCAAACCGAATCCAGCAGCACATCAAAAAGCTTATCCACCATAATCAAGTGGGCTTCATCCCTGGGATGCAAGGCTGGTTCAACATACGCAAATCAATAAATGTAATCCAGCATATAAACAGAACCAAAGACAAAAACCACATGATTATCTCAATAGATGCAGAAAAGGCCTTTGACAAAATTCAACAACTCTTCATACTAAAAACTCTCAATAAATTAGGTATTGATGGGACGTATCTCAAAATAATAAGAGCTATCTACGACAAACCCACAGCCAATATCATACTGAATGGGCAAAAACTGGAAGCATTCCCTCTGAAAACTGGCACAAGACAGGGATGCCCTCTCTCACCGCTCCTATTCAACATAGTGCTGGAAGTTCTGGCCAGGGCAATCAGGCAGGAGAAGGAAATAAAGGGTATTCAATTAGGAAAAGAGGAAGTCAAATTGTCCCTGTTTGCAGATGACATGATTGTATATCTAGAAAACCCCATTGTCTCAGCCCAAAATCTCCTTAAGCTGATTAGCAACTTCAGCAAAGTCTCAGGATACAAAATCAATGTACAAAAATCACAAGCATTCTTGTACACCAATCACCGACAAACAGAGAGCCAAATCATGAGTGAACTCCCATTCACAATTGCTTCAAAGAGAATAAAATACCTAGGAATCCAACTTACAAGGGATATGAAGGACCTCTTCAAGGAGAGCTACAAACCACTGCTCAGTGAAATAAAAGAGGATACAAACAAATGGAAGAACATTCCATGCTCATGGGTTAGAAGAATCAATATCGTGAAAATGGCCATACTGCCCAAGGTAATTTATAGATTCAATGCCATCCCCATCAAGCTACCAATGACTTTCTTCACAGAATTGGAAAAAACTACTTTGAAGTTCATATGGAACCAAAAAAGAGCCCGCATCAACAAGTCAATTCTAAGCCAAAAGAACAAAGCTGGAGGCATCACGCTACCTGACTTCAAACTATACTGCAAGGCTACAGTAACCAAAACAGCATGGTACTGGTACCACAACAGAGACATAGATCAATGGAACAGAACAGAGCCCTCAGAAATAATGCCGCATATCTACAACTATCTGATCTTTGACAAACCTGACAAAAACAAGAAATGGGGAAAGGATTCCCTATTTAATAAATGGTACTGGGAAAACTGGCTAGCCATATGTAGAAAGCTGAAACTGGATCCCTTCCTTACACCTTATACAAAAATTAATTCAAGATGGATTAAAGACTTAAATGTTAGACCTAAAACTATTAAAATCTTACAAGAAAACCTAGGCAATACCATTCAGGACTAGGCGTGGGCAAGGACTTCATGTCTAAAACACCAAAAGCAATGGCAACAAAAGCCAAAATTGACAAATGGGATCTAATTAAACTAAAGAGCTTCTGCACAGCAAAAGAAACTACCATCAGAGTGAACAGGCAACCGACAGAATGGGAGAAA
>NW_026660578.1:2765-3071 GCF_009828535.3 Hylobates moloch | reverse complement strand
AAAAAACTACTTTAAAGTTCATATGGAACCAAAAAAGAGCTGGCATCACCAAGTCAATCCTAAGCCAAAAGAACAAAGGTGGGGACATCACGCTACCTGACTTCAAACTATACTACAAGGCTACAGTAACCAAAACAACATGGTACTGGTACTAAAACAGAGACATAGATCAATGTAACAGAACAGAGCCCTCAGAAATAATGCTGCATATCTACAACTATCTGATCTTTGAGAAATCTGACAAAAACAAGCAATGGGGAAAGGATTCTCTATTTAATAAATAGTGCTGGGAAAACTGGCTAGCCA
>NW_026660578.1:0-2665 GCF_009828535.3 Hylobates moloch | reverse complement strand
ACAAAAGCCAAAATTGACAAGTGGGATCTAATTAAACTAAAGAGCTTCTGCACAGCAAAAGAAACTACCATCAGAGTGAACAGGCAACCTACAGAATGGGAGAAAATTTTTGCAACCTACTCATCTGACAAAGGGCTAATATCCAGAATCTACAATGAACTCAAACAAATTTACAAGAAAAAAACAAACAACCCCATCAAAAAGTGGGCAAACATGTTTAAATAAGTATTTCTCAGTAAGTTCCTTGTTTTTAAGTAATTTATGTACCCTTTTTTCCTAGAATTGACATCCTCTGCTACTTTGCTTATAAGAACTGACATATTTAAAATAAAATATTATCTTTTCAATGATTATCCTAGAATTGTCCCCTAAAGCAATCTGGAATAAAATTAAAGATTTAATTTAAGGTCTCTGAACTTTAATTTCTAATTTGAATCTAGGCTGGAGCAAATAGATTGTAAAAAAACCATTTTTAACACAAATTAATATTGTTTCTCATATCATCTAGTAATGATTTGATGATTTATCCTATCCTTAATGACTTTGTATCTCTGCAAAATACATTAATGGAAATGTATTTTCCTGATTATTTCAGCAAAGCCTTTGGAAGGCAGCATATTTCAGTGACACCCTGAATAATCTCTGCTATACCCTCTATGTTACCCAGGACAACAGCTGCTACAGAAAGAAATTTCTTTGTACCACCCACCTTTGTTCAGCCAGAAACAAAAATAGTGCTTTGATTGGTCTCACTGAGCTACTTTTTTGTAGGTGTCCTAACAACCTAAATTCCCAAAGTCCTGGGCCTTGGGCAACTATACAGGATTTTCCAACCGGTCCTCATAACTTTAGGCAGAGTCCCACTTCCATTATGCTAGATTCACATAAGACTATTTTTCCTAGAAATATGCAAGGATATTGCCCCTTTCACTTTGGATTGTCTCTCAGACTGTTACAGAAGTGCATGGCTGTTTTTTATTCCAAAATATAATGTGTAACCAGTTCATTTAATGACATTATGAAGTTTCAGAGTTGTGCAATGCAAAGAGGACTGTGCACAAGACATTTGGACTTAAAATTTTGCCTGTCACCCACTCTAGTTCTATCATTAGTTCACGACACCAATTTTTAAGAATCATTACTACTTCAAGATCTATCCAGAAAAATCAGCATCCTTACCTGGTCACTGGCTGATGTCACCCTGATAGATATCCTGCCCCCCAGGCCTTGCTTGCATCTTTAATTTGGACATAAGAGATTCACAGAATTGTTTTCAGTGCTTGGTTTTAAATAATTGTGTCCTGTTTCCTGACCCTTTCATTCATTTCAGCCACATTCTTTTCTCCAGCTAACACTCATAGTTATGATCTATAGACTGGCAGCTTTCAGACATTGGTCCTCAATTCTGACTCTTTTCAGAATCAAAAGAACCCTCATGAAAGACCACCTGGCATACATGTGTATCAAGTTCCAGAAGGGACACTTGAATGACCTAACACACTTCCTTCTACCTTTTTATTGCTTCTCATGCACCATCAGTAAGTTCTCTTGATTCTGAAATCTATATATATGTATATGTGTGAGTACATATTTGTGCCTTTGTACTTTGTTTTGTTTTTTTTCAAATTTGTGCATTTCCTTAATTTTTACTGCCACCACACAACTTCATACCATTGTCTTCTTCTGCCCGGCTGCTGTAGTAGACTCTCAGCAAGGCATCTCAAATCCCTTTATACTCACCTCCAATCCATTCTCTTCAAGGCAGCCTGACTTACAATTCTAAAACAAAATTTGGATTGGGCCACTTTCCTGCTTAAAATCTTGCAATTATTTTATTATTTATTTAATATTGTAATAGCCCAAAATGTTTAGAATGGAATATGTAGGCTCTACTTCATTAATCTTGCTCCTGATTCTGTCCCCTAGAACATTGCACTATAATGATAAAATGTTCCTAAAGAGACAAGAAAGCTTAAAAGTGGAGTAACCTAAAATGTTTTTGTAGGATTTAAAGCGATTTCTGCTGTTATTTTGATAGCTGGAATATTTTTTTGAGACAGAGTCTCACTCTGTCATGCAGGCTGGAGTGCAGTAGTGCAATCATAGCTTACTGCAGTGTCCAACTCCTAGACTGAAGGAATCCTACCACCTCAGCCTCCAGGGTAGCTGGGTCTACAGACACAAGTCACTATGCCCAGCTCATTTTTAAAATATTTTTGGTAGAGGTGAGGTCTCACTATTTTGTCCCGTGCCCAAGAACTCCTTCTGTCAGGGTTGAGCACCTAGACTCAACTGATTGTCCATCCTTGGCCCCTCAAAATGCTGAGATAACAAGTGTGAACCACCACTCCCAGCCTGATAGCTAAAATTTTAACTTCATAATAGAATTTTCTCAAAACAAACAAAGAAAAAAAGTGAGGAATATCTTGCTCCCAATTTCCTGACTCAAGGCAATTAGATTATAGTTTAGATTAAAAAAATATGGAACATATTTGGAATGCTTTTGCATCAATTCTACAGAGAAACTGTAGGTTCATCATAGAGTTAGAAAGATTTCCTCTCTCCTACCTTCTTGTCCATCTAAGTACACCACTCCATAAGCCTATTCTCACAACCAGGGACATGGTCACTTTTCACCATTTATACTGTTCAAATAAGAAATGGA
>NW_026660577.1:0-3073 GCF_009828535.3 Hylobates moloch | reverse complement strand
GAGACGGAGTCTCGCTCTGTCGTTCAGGCTGTAGTGCAGTGGCGCAATCTTGGCTCACTGCAACCTCCGCCTCCCAGGTTCCAACGATTCTCCTGCCCCAGCCTCCCGAGTAGCTGGGATTACGGGCACTCACCACCAAGCCCAGCTAATTTTTGTATTTTTAGTAGAGATGGGGTTTCACCATGTTGGTCAAGCTGGCCTTGATCTCCTGACCTCGTGATCCACCCACCTCGGCCTCCCAAAGTGCTGGGATTACAGGCGTGAGCCACCGTGCCCGGCCTCAGGCACTGTTCAGACAAACAAGAGAGAGTTCCTATTTTGAGGAGCCACAGTGTTGTGGTGAAAAAGGCCCAGCACACAAACAATTACAAAATTCCCAATGGGATAAGTGGCACAATTGAGGTATGCAAAAGTGTCATAGCTGACAGGAAGAGGAAGCAATGAACTCTGGCCAGGGAACTGGGAACTATGTGAAAATTAGGAGGCCGGGCGCGGTCGCTCAAGCCTGTAATCCCAGCGCTTTGGGAGGCCGAGGTGGGCGGATCACAAGGTCAGGAGATCGAGACCATCCTGGCTAACACAGTGAAACCCCATCTCTACTAAAAAATACAAAAAATTGGCCAGGCGTGTTGGCGGGCGCCTGTAGTCCCAGCTACTCGGGAGGCTGAGGCAGGAGAATGGCATGAACCCAGGAGGCGGAGCTTGCAGTGAGCCAAGATCACGCCACTGCACTCCAGCCTGGGGGAAAGAGCAAGACTCCGTCTCAAAAAAAAAAAAAAGAAAAATTAGGGTAAAACAAGATAATGTGTGGGAAATTCCTTCAGAAACACTCTGTGGATACTAAGACACAATCTTATCAATGTCATTTATTTAACAAGCATTTATATATTATTTACAATTTGCCAGACAATGTTCTAAATGTCTTAACAATAGGAAATCATTTAATCCTATTCATTCAGGATTGTTTGCTGCGAAATGGAATTCTAGAAGCATTAAGGAAATCCTAGATACAGAGATTCCTTTGTCTTCTAGTAAGGAGGAAGCATACTGGGTCAGTTAACATCCACGCGTCTGTGAGGCAAATGGTTAGAAAAGTATATACCAAAAATGAATGAATGAACAAACTAAGGAATAAAGACACAATGAAGGAGATACCTTTTTTTTTGAGACAGAGTTTCAGTCTTATTGCCCAGGCTGGAGTGCAATGGCGCTATCTTTGCTCACTGCAACCTCTGCCTCCCGAGTTCAAGTGATTCTCCTGCCTCAGCCTCCCGAGTAGCTGGAATTACAGGCATGTGCCACCACGCCTGGCTAATTTTGCGTTTTGTTTTGTTTTTTGAAACGGAGTTCTGCTCTTGTTGCCCAGGCTGGAGTGCAGTGGCGTGATCTCGGCTCACCACAACCTCCGCTTCCGGGGTTCAAGCGATTCCCTGCCTCAGCCTCCTGAGTAGCTGGCATTATAGGCACCCACCACCATGCCCCCACTAATTTGTATTTTTAGTAGAGACGGGGTTTTTCAATGTTGGTCAGGCTGGTCTCCTGACCTCAGGTGATCCGCCCGCCTCGGCCTCCCAAAGTGCTGGGATTACAGGCGTCAGCCACCATGCCCGGCCTTGAAGGAGATACTATTAACCTCATTTTACATGATAGGAAAACTGTGGTAGAGAGGGACTAAGTTGCCCAAGGTCACACAGCTACTAAATGGCAGAGCTGGAGTTTGAACCAAAGGAGTCAGGCTCTAGAGGTGGCAGCCTTAACAAGGATGCTACACTGCTTCTCCCATCACCCATCAACACAGAAGTGGACATCTTTCTTGCTGGAATCCAGCACTGGAATCCCTTAGTGGTCCTTTTGACCTCTGAGTACCTACAGAAACGACAAGGACCTAACCAGCTCTTGAAACAGCTGGCTACATTTTTGGACAGTTGTAATTACTAGAGTTCTGAATTTGAGCCAAGATCTACTTTTCCTGGAACTTCCACCCATTGATCCTATGTCTGCTTTCTGACACTACATAGACTAAACCTTCTTCCACATAACTGTAAAAGTATTGGAAAACATCTCCCATTCCTCCTGTTTGAATTCCACATTCCCATGTAAAAAGAAAATGGCATTTGAGAGCAATTAGATTTCATTATTCCATTGAGCATTTATTTATGGGGTGCCTACTGTGTGCAAAATGTTATACAACGTGCTAGCAATCGCAGAGAAAATGAATAGCGCCAGATTCACAGGTACAAAGTATGTACTCTGCACTAAGCTATTCCACTGCTGCCCAAAATGCGCAATTATCATTTAAGATACAAACTAATGAATAGAATTATTGCCTGTACTTATTTAAATCAGGGTTTAAATAAGCAGTGTCTTGCTGGGTGCACCTGTGTACATGCCTTAATTACCCCACAGGGTTACAAACCTGTGGGCAGAAACTGCTAATACATCCTTGTATTTCCTACCACACCTAGCACAGGTTCTTTGGCAGAGTAAATGAGCAATAAATATTTTTGAATGAGTGAGAGAAATGCTGTATTCATTAATGCTGTCCTTCAGATAATTGCTCTAAATGATGTTCACATGTGATCATAACAATAACAAATACAATTTTACTTTGCTGATTGAATTTCTTCAGGTTTTGTGTGCCACATTAAATAGCACTAGAGAAGCAAATTTTCCCAGAAGAAATGTTGTAGTAAAATGTTTGAAAGACAGCAAGGTAATTCAACAGCCAGAAATATAGAGCCTTATAGTATTGATCAGTCTTCAACTCTGTTTGAAAAGATTCACTGTTATCAACTGAGAACCTCTCCGCCACCATGTGAGCCCAGTAAAGGCATTTTCTAGGTTACCATCCTGGGGTGCTCCTTTGGTACCAATTGTTCTAATATTATTATTATAGTGGAAAATGCAACAACATCACTGAACCTGTACCCTGACCATTCAGTTGGCCTTGGTGTAGAGCATCACACAGTCAAAGAATCAAGTTCAGATCAGATTTTAACCCCACTACATTACTGTTTGCTCTTTTTGAGGAGGATGCAATGACTATATACACACACACACACACACACACACA
>NW_026660576.1:0-3073 GCF_009828535.3 Hylobates moloch | reverse complement strand
TGATTATGCTTTAGTTGTTGTTGTCTTCCTCCTCCTCCCCCTCCTCCCCTTCCTCCTCCTCCCACTCCCCCTCCTCCTCCCACTCCCCCTCCTCCTACTCCCCTACTCCTCCTCCTCCCCCCCTCCTCCTCTTCCTTCTTTCCTTCTTCCTTCTTTCTTTGTCTCCTCCTCCTCCTCATGTAGGGAGGTCTTGCTATGTCTCCAGGCTGGCCTCAAAATCCTGAGCTCAAACAATCCTCTCACCTCAGCCCCATAAAGTGCTGAGATTACAGACTTAAGCCATCAAGCCTGGCCTGATTTTCATCAATGCCTATAATTTCTTTTTCTACAATGCCATAAAATTGAATCATATAATATGTAGCCTTTTGGATCATCCTTTCTTCACTTAAAGAAATGCATTTCTGACTCCTTCATACTGTGATGTGAATCAATAGTTTGTTTCTTTCTGTTGACAACTGGGATTCTATTCTATAGATAACCCACAGTTTGTTTATTCATTCACCTGAAGAAAAGTATCTGGTTTACATCTAGCTTTTTGCAATTACAAATAAAGTAGACAATAAACATCCACAAAAAGGTTTTCATTTTAACATTAGTTTTCTGTTTGCTTTAGTAATGACCTAGGAGTGGAATATTTTGGTAACCTAATAAGTGTATGTTTAACTTTATAATAAACCACTGAACTGTTTTTCAAAGTTATTGCAGGAGTTTATATTTCTAGTTCTAGTTGCTCCAAGTCCTCGCCAGGACTAAGTCTTTGCAATTTTTCTCTGCATGGTTGTCATTCTCATGATTGTGTGCTATTTCATTGTGGTTTATGCTTTATTTTTTTCCATTAATACTGGGAAGCCCAAAATATATAATCAATGTAGGAAGAAATGTATAGAATATCCTGGTGTAAGCCTTGGATTCTGGAAATTGACTTTTAGAAATCTGCTATGCAATTAATGCTTTGCAAACATTAAACAAATACTTTTTTTTATTAGCACAAACACATTTATTTATTAACCAAAGGGATGATCCTAATTAATTCAACACACTTTGAAATAGCTGCATGTAAAATGTTTGTGATAAAGATAATTGAACACAGTAATGAAAAAAAAAAGAAAAACAGTATGGAGATTTGCTCATTGAACTGAGCTTGGTCATTCTCTTAGTTAACTCCTGTCCAAAGTGATGATGGAATTTTTATTCTACTTTTTCATAGATCCGAGTACAGGCGACATTGTTCATGACACACTCCACCACTAATTTCCCATCTTTCAATTTTCTGGTTATTGTGCTTTCCTTCCCATCCCACTCCTGATGCTGAACCAATGCACCATCTGTAAAGTTGCAGACAGTCTGAGTTTTTCTGCCATCAGCTGTTGTTTCTTCAAACTTCTCTCCCAGGGTACAAGAAAACTGTGTTGTTTTCAAAGTGCTCTCAGTTTTTATGGTGAGGTTTTTGCCATCACAAGTGATGATACAATCTGGCTTGGCCATTGCCCCCATTTTTCGCAAAGCTATTCCCACTTCTAGCTCCTTCATGTATTCATCAAAGCCTTTGCTGTCCACCAGGCGCCATCTTCCTTCCAGCTGCTGAACTGTGGCCATGGTGGGTGCGGGCGGGCTGGCGTGCAGAGAGGGGTCTGCGTCGGCGTGGCAGCGTGCTGTGTCAACAAATACTTCATAGTTTATTCTCTGTGGTGCTCTCTCTCTTTTTTTTCCTTCTTTTTTTTTTTTTTTTTTCTTTGAGAGAGTTTCTCTCTGTCACCCAGGCTGGAGTTCAGTGGCATAATTGCAGCTCATTGCAGTCTCGACAATCCGTGCTCAAGCTATTCTCTCACCTCGGCCTTCTGAGTAACTGGGAGCTTTCCGCGGGCGGAGTGGCAGGTGCCGCGCCGGGGGTGGTCATGGTGGAGTGGGCGTCCCTGCTCGGCGTCCTGCCTCTCTGGTTACCGCCTCCTTCCCGCACTCTGCCGGGGGCTAGTCCCCGGCAGGTGTTTGGGGAGGGTGGTGGGGTTTGCTGAGTCGCGGGCGTAGGAGGGTTGTGGTCCGGCGGCCCCTGTTCCAGGCGTGGCCGCGCGGACTTGGGGGTGGCCGTCCGGTCCGCGGCGGGAGGTGGACGGGGCAGGCCTGGCGCCCTTCCGCCTCTTTCCGCCGCCCGGGAGACCAGCCGACCGCGGGGGAGAGGTGGGAAGGAAGGTCAGTGGACTCAGACTCAGGCCGCAAGCGCCACACTCGGCCTCTTCCTGCGGCGGCCGCGTTGACCAGATGTCGGCCACGAACCGACAGCCTGAAAGGTTTAAGGTAGACCAGGTGGTTCTAGCCGGCAGCAGCACCGCGTGTGTCCAGCAGACGGTGGGATCCCGGCTCACTGCAGCCTCCACATTCCAGGCTCGCCCAGGTGATCCTCCCATCTCGGCCTCCCAAGTACTTGGGACTACAGGGATCTTCTTCCTCTGTTTTTTGTTTTTTGTTAATTTATTTGTTTGTGTTTTTTTGCCGGTTTCCATTTCGTTTCCACAGTACTTTGAGTTGCTGTTTTATTTTTTTGTTGCTGTTATTTTCTCTCTCTTTTTAAAATTTCTTATGCTCCTTGCACACTGAAGTTGCTGTTGTTTTAGATTTACTTTTTTTTTTTTTTTTTTGGAGTGAGGTCTTCTCACTCTGTCACCCAGACTGGAGTGCAGGTTCGTGATCACTGCTCACTGCAGCTTTGACCTCCCTAATTGGGACTTACAGAGATTGCCCTCCAGCCTGGGTGATGGACACCCTGTCTGAGAAAGAGAAACAGGGACAGAGACTGGTTAAAAACACACACATACACGCACATTTAAAAAAAATTAAGTACAATTAACTGTTATCTTGATTACATTTTACTTTTGTTCACTCCCACTTATTTTGTTTATTGTTATTATTGTTTGGAATAATTTTTGTTTTTTGTTATTGTTATTGTTTGTTGTTTATTTATTTTATTATTATTATTATTATTTTGAAACAGGGCCTCATTCTGTCACCTAGGCTGCAGTACAGTAGTACAATCTTGGCTCACTGTGGCCTTAAACTTTTGGGCTCAAGCCATCTTCCC
>NW_026660575.1:0-3073 GCF_009828535.3 Hylobates moloch | reverse complement strand
GCTTTGTTTACCTAAGCAAGCCTGGGCAATGGCGGGCGCCCCTCCCCCAGCCTCGCTGCCGCCTTGCAGCTTGATCTCAGACTGCTGTGCTAGCAATCAGCGAGACTCCGTGGGCACAGGACCCTCCGAGCCAGGTGCGGGACACAATCTCCTAGTGTGCTGTTTTCCAGGCCCGTTGGAAAAGCGCAGTATTGGGGTGGGACTGACCCGATATTCCAGGTGCCGTCTGTTTCCCCTTTCTTTGACTAGGAAAGGGAACTCCCTGACCCCTTGCGCTTCCCGAGTGAGGCAATGCCTCGCCCTGCTTCGGCTCGCGCACAGTGCGCTTCACCGACTGTCCTGCACCCACTGTTAGGCACTCCCTAGTGAGATGAAACCGGTACCTCAAGCAGAAATGCAGAAATCATCCGTCTTCTGTGTCGCTGGGGCTGGGAGCTGGAGACCGGAGCTGTTCCTATTCGGCCATCTTGGCTCCACCCCGAGAGACAATGTATTTTATGAGATTTTGAGAACTCACAAAGAGTTTAACTTCCTGTTTAAATACTTCATTGATGATGTTAATAAAATCGTGTCTGTTGCAATGATATTATAACCATGTGTCTTGTTTGTTTATTTTTTTTTTTTTAAAGTTTGTGTGTGAGTCTTCAATACTAATCCTACAATTTTATAGCTGGGAGTGATCTAAGAATTCATCTTTCTAGCCCAAACTTCTTATTTTACAGATAAGGAAACCAAGGTTCTGGGAGGTTGCAGGGGCCATACCCTGGACTTAGAGACTGTTAGTGACAACGTGGTAAGTTTTTCCAAGGTGAGCCTCTTCGCTTTTCTGATAATATTTAAGTCTTTGGCCTCATGAGCACTGGGTTCATCATTTCAAAATAATGGGGGATGGAGAGAAAATGTTATTAATATATATTTTTTAAAATCCCTAAAGCATGGTGTTTAACCTTCTTTTGGTCATAAATCCCTTTGAGGATCTGTTGAAAACTCAAACCCTCTTGACTGAAAAATACTCACATACACTCAGAAATTCACAATCAATTTTATAGAATCCATAGACTCCTGAACTCTTAATTCTAGATTCATTTATTTGTTAACAAATATTTATCAGAACAATGGTTGCCTAATTCTATTTCTATATTTGAATCAGTTTAGATAATCAATAACAGTTGAAATAATGTGGTTATTCAATAAATGATATGATTTATTTATACATAAAGATGTATGAATACTATGAAGATGATTATAATTGTTATAAAGTAAAATAACTGACTTACAACAAGAGTGAAATTAACACAGACTGTAAAATACTGTTTTTGATTCCTATTATATCACTGTCAAAAATAATGCAACTCTTCCTATCTATTTCTTCCTTTTTTTTTTTTTGAGACAGAGTCTTGCTTTGTTACCCAGGTTGGAATGCAGTTTCACGATCTTGGCTCACTGCAACCACCGCCTCCTGGGTTCAAGCGATTCTCTTGCTTCAGCCTCCTGAGTAGCTGGGATTACAGGTGCACACCACCATGCCCAGCTAAGTTTGTGTATTTTTAGTAGAGATGGGGTCTCACCATGTTGGCCAGGCTGATCTTGAACTCCTGACCTCAAGTGATCCACCCACCTCGGCCTCCCAAAGTGTTAGGATTACAGGCGTGAGCCACCACACCCAGCAAATTTCTTTTCTTTTCTTTCTTTCTTTTCTTTTCTTTTTTTTTTTTTTTTTTGAGACAGAGCTGCACTCTGTCGCCCCAGCCTGGAGTGCAGTGGCGCTACCTCGGTTCACTGCCACCTCCTCCTCCTGGGTTCAAGTGATTCTCCTGCCTCACCTATCTGCATAGCTGGAATCACAGGCATGCACCACTGGCTAATTTTTGCATTTTTAGCAGAGACAGGGTTTTACCATGTTGGCCAGGGTGGTCTTGGAACTCCTGAGCTCAAGTGGTCTGTCCGCCTTGGCCTCTCAAAGTGCTGGGATTACAGGCATGGGCCACTGCGCCTGGCCCTCTTTCTTATCAATTTGAACTCATTCATGTAAATGGGTTTTGTTTGACACAATGGGATGCTTTATAGATAAGAGACAGAATATAGATTCAGGAGATTCCCTTACATGCATCTGAGAAATTTCAGTAGCAAATGCTGCTCCTATACACTTAGGTATAGGAGTGCAACCACAGATCATAGTAATGTGTCATCTGCTGTTCAGTGGCTAAAATGAAGCTGTTACCAGGTTGTGAGGAGACTTATTTTGAGGTTGGGAGGTTGGCTTGAATTTTTCATAGTGAGGCTATTTCTATCAAGTTTGCATTGATCAAATATTCGTGCTACAAATATCAGCTGTGGTACTGGTATTGTCAGGGCAGTTATGAGGGAAAACGTTCACACTTAAAGATAGGAAGAGAAGGCCGGGTGCAATGGCTCATGCCTGTAATCTCAGCACTTTGGGAGGCTGAGGTGGGCAGATCACCTGAGGTCAGGAGTTCAAGACCAGCCTGGCCAACATGGTGAAAACCCATCTCTACTAAAAATACAAAAAATTAGCCGGGCACCGTCATGGGTGCCTGTAATCCCAGCTATGCAGGAGGCTGAGGCAGAAGAATCACTTCAACAGGAGGTGAAGGTTGCAGTGAGCCGAGATGCGCCACTGTACTCCAGCCTGGATGACAGGAGCGAGACTCTGTCTCAAAAAAAAAAAAAAAAAAAAGGAAGAGAGGCCTTAGGTTAAAAGGACCTAAATTAGCAGTCTCTAATCCAGCTGCTCCTGATGGTCATCCCATCAAGATGCCAAAGAAGAGGGACAAATTAGCATACAAAAAAATACAATTCTGGATGGAATTGCTACCTGAAAAATCAACCACATTAAATTAATTGAAAAATGCCTAATTAAAAAACATGCATTTGGGAGGCGGAGGTGGGTGGATCACTTGAAGCCAGGAGTTTGGGACCAGCCTGGCCAACAGGCCAAACCCTGTCTCTACTAAAAATGCAAAAAATTAGCTGGGCGTAGTTTAGCATCTGCATGCTTTTTATTTTTTATTTTTATTATTTATTTTTTTGGAAACAGAGTCTCGCTCTATCA
>NW_026660574.1:0-3074 GCF_009828535.3 Hylobates moloch | reverse complement strand
GGGCATCCAGGGCCTGGCCAGGTGAGCTGTCCCCTCTCACCTTCCTGACCCCGGCCCCTGAGACCACTGTTCCAACCGTGTCCCCTGCCTCCAGGTTTTTCCGCCAACTAGACCGGGACGGGAGCAGATCCCTGGACGCTGATGAGTTCCGGCAGGGTCTGGCCAAACTCGGGCTGGTGCTGGACAAGGCGGAGGCAGAGGGTGTGTGCAGGAAGTGGGAGCGCGACGGTAGCGGGATGCTGGATCTGGAGGAGTTCCTTCGGGCGCTGCGGGTGAGCCCCCATCAAACAATCAAGGCGTGTGCCCTGGGCATGGGGTGACAGAGGATGCTGAGATGCGGAGACGGGACTCCTCCCGAAGAGCTGCTGTTAAGAGGTGCCTGCTGGGGCATACAGCCCCGGTGCTCTGCACAGCGTCTTGGGGGTTTGGGTCTGCTACCCACCACCCCCAGTCACCACCTCCTGTCCCAGCCCCCCATGTCCCAGGCCCGGGAGGCAGTCATCGCAGCTGCATTTGCCAAGCTGGACCGCAGTGGGGACGGCGTCGTGACGGTGGATGACCTCCGCGGGGTGTACAGTGGCCGTGCCCACCCCAAGTTGCGCAGTGGGAAATGGACCGAGGACGAGGTGCTGCGCCGCTTCCTGGACAACTTTGACTCCTCTGAGAAGGACGGGCAGGTAGGTGGGTGGCTGCGCGGGGGGGCCCCCTCCCCAGGCAGTTCCTCGGCCGTGCCCCCTCACTGCCCTCTGTTCCCAGGTCACACTGGCGGAATTCCAGGACTACTACAGCGGCGTGAGCGCCTCCATGAACACGGATGAGGAGTTTGTGGCCATGATGACCAGTGCCTGGCAGCTGTGAGCAGCTCCGGCTCAGCCCTGCTGCCCTGGCCTGTCACTCCCAACCCCCGCCGGAGACCTCCCTTCCCTGGGCCCCTTCTCTCCTGGGTAGCCACACCACACAGCAGGGAGGGGCAGGTGGGGGAGTGGAGGCTGCAGGACTGGCTAGACCAGGTCCCTGTTGGGCCACCAGGCGGAGGTGGGACAAAGGTCCTAACAGGAGTCACTGGCTCAGGACCCCAGGGAGAAACGCTCTCCCCACCCACGCCATGCTGACCCGAGGCCTTGAAGCCCCTGCGGATGCCCCCGCCGAGGTCCCCCGATCCCCCCACCCGGACTGCTGCTCCCCGCCCCTCCCTTGCGGGTCCTCCAGGAAGCCAGGTGACCCCGGGTGGGAGGCTGTGTGTAGAGGCCACCCAGGAAGGAAGTTTAGACCTGCCCAGGTGTGGAGCGAGGGGCAAGGGGGCATCCTAACCTCAGAAACCAAAATAAAGCCTTTGAAAAAAAACATCTGTAAAACATCAATCCCCAATCAGAAGATGGCAAATGGGGAATAAAACTAGCAGTTAACACGTCCAGCAGGCCCAGTATGTACACTCTTGTGAGCAGTCCGAGGCTGGGAGCTCTGGGCGGGGGCAGAAGACCGGCGGGGACTTGCAGCGGGGGTTGGGGGTAAAGTACGGGTGGTGGTGGAGAGAACAGGGCTGTGGCTGGACCCCGGCACTGGTGACACGTTGGGTGGGAGCATGAGGCCACAGGCTGCTGGAGGTCCTCGCCCGGGGAGGTGGAGGCCGTTCCTGGTCAGGGGCTTCCTGAGGCCCCTGGGGCATGCAGAGGCCAGGGTTTTAGTTAAAAGTTTAATGTAGTTCCCAAATACATTTCATATGACAATCTTACATAAATGTTCCAAAACACATGGGCGTTATCTCGTTGTACTCGTCACTAGCTGGCTAAGGCTTAAAGCAGAGACGTGTGACTGGGTCTCTCGGGAGGGCCTCTGGTTCTTCCCGGGCTCAGGCTTGCTGGGGGCTGGGGGCCAGGGCTCTGGCAACCTAGAGGTGTGGGCAGCACAGCTGCAGGAGGCCTTCTCTTAACCCTCCGAGAGTGGGGCTGGGAGATTTCCTCTGAAGTCCCAAAGAGGCCCTGTGCCCAGGGGACCTCCTCCTCGGCCTCCCCAGGTTGGTGGTGCAAGCTGGCTCTTGGCCACGCTCCAGGGTCGGGTGGGCACAGGCGTCCACTCCAGTGTGCTGCGTGCTTTTGAGACTGCCTGTTCTGGGACCAGTCCCCGGGCTCTTCCACCAAGACTTGGTGAGGATCCCCCTCTGCCTCTCACAGAGGCCCCTGGCCCTGTACTGTGCTGGGGGCAGGGACACCTGCAGCTGGGGAAGGGATGGCCAACAGCGGGAAGCAGTTTGTGCCTGGTGCCTGATGATGGTGAAGCACGTGACAGATGGAGACGGGAGTCAGGGGACCCTGGGGACCCTTCCAGGTCCAGTGACCTTTTCCCAGACAGGCACTCTCCAGGCCTAGGACAGACAGGGCCCCAACTCATCACCCCCATGACTTGGCCTGGAGGAACCTGGGGTGGGAAACAAGTGGCCCCCCAACCTCAGAGGCCAGAACCACAGGTGGGGGACAGGGACCTCGACAGATCTTGCCTGCTCAACGCTCGAGAGCATCTTAACCTAAGAAACCAAAACAAAGCCTTTGAAAATAAAAAGAAAAAGATGTAAAATATACACTCCCAATCAGAGAGGGGAAGTGGGAAATGAAGATAGTAGTTAACAGCACGTCCAATAGGCCCAGTGTCTACACTCGTACGAGCAGCCCCCCAGGCTGGGCGGGGGTCCCAGGCCTGTAGTTGGGGAGCCCCGGGCAGGGGCAGAGGGCTGGCTGCTCCCCACAAGGGCGGGGCCCCGCAGCAGGGTGGGAAGGGTGTGGGCGGCGGAGAAGCCAGGGGCTCTGGCTGGACCCAGAGGCTGGCGACACGCGGGGTGAAGGAACGAGGTCTCCAGTCCCAGTGAGAAGCCGTGACAAGTCTTAATGTGCCATTTCAATTCAAAGGAGGGGAGGGAGGAAATGTTCTTGTTTGTTTCGCTCATCAATATGATGAGGTCTCGTGTCCCAAACCACATTCAGGCAGTTCCCGAGTCTGCTTTTGAACAGGATGTGCGGGTCCAGACTGTGGCCGGCCCAGCGGGGTGTGTGGTTCCCAGTCCCGCACCTGGACACTGCCGG
>NW_026660573.1:0-3074 GCF_009828535.3 Hylobates moloch | reverse complement strand
TTTCCTGCTTTCTCTTGTGCACATTTAGTGCTATAAATTTCCCTCTAAACCCTGCTTTAGCTGTGTCCCAGTGACTTTGGTACATTGTGTCTTTGTTCTCATTGGTTTCAAAGAACTTATTTACATTTGCCTTAATTTTGTTATTTACCCAGTAGTCATTCAGGAGCGGATTGTTCCATTTCCATGTAGTTATGTGGTTTTGAGTGAGTTTGTTAATCCTGAGTTCTAAATTTATTGCACTGTGGTCTCAAAGCCTGTTATGATTTCTGCATTTGCTGAGAAGTGTTTTACTTCCAATTATGTGGTCAATTTTAAAATAAGTTTGATGTGGTACTGAAAATAATGTATATTCCCTTGATGTGGGGTGGAAAGTTGTGTAGATGTCTATTAGGTCCACTTAATTCAGAGCTGAGTTCACGTCTTGAATATCCTTGTTAATTTTCTGTTTCATTGATCTGTCAAATATTCACAGTGGGGCATTAAAGTCTCCTACTTTTATTGTGTGGGAGTCTAAGTCTCTTTGCAGGTCCCCAGTGACTTGCTTTATGAATCTGGGTGCTCCTGTATAGAATGCATGTATATTTAGGATAGTTAGCTCTTCTTGTTGCATTGATCCCTTTACCATTATGTAATGCCCTTCTTTGTCTTTCTTGATCTTTGTTGGTTGAAAGTCTCTTTTGTAAGAGACTAGGATTGCAAGCCCTGCTTCTTTTGCTTTCCATTTTCTTGGTAAATATTCTCCATCCCTTAATTTTCAGCCTATGTGTGTCTTTGTACATGAGATGGGTCTTCTGAATACAGCAAACCTATGGGTCTTGACTCCATCCAATTTGCCAGTCTGTGTCTTTTAATTGGGGCATTTATTCAGTTTACATTTAGTGTTACTATTGTTACGTGTAAATGTGATTTTGTCATTATGATGCTAGCTAGTTATTTTGCCCATTAGTTGATGCAGTTAATTCATAGTGTCAATGGTCTTTACAATTCAATATGTTTTTGCAGTGGCTGGTACCAGTTTTTCCTTTCTATATGTACTGCCTTCTTCAGGAGCTTTTGTAAGGCAAACCTGGTGGTGACAAAATCTCTCAGCATTTACTTGTCTGTAAAGAATTTTACTTCTCCTTCACTTACGAAGCTTAGTTTGGTTGAATATGAAATTCTGAGTTGAAAGTTCTTTTCTTTAAGAATGTTGAATATTGGTCCCCACTCTCTTCTGGCTTGTAGAGTTTCTACAGAGAGATTTGCTGTTAGTCTGATGGGCTTCCCTTTGTGGGTTACCCAACCTTTCTCTATGGCTGCCCTTAACATTTTTTTCCTTCATTTCAACCTTTGTGAATCTGGCAATTATGTGTCTTGGGTTTGCTCTTCTCGAGGAGTATCTTTGTGGTGTTCTCTGTATTTCCGGAATTTGAATGCTGACTTGTCTTGCTAGGTTGGGGAAGTTCTCCTGTATAATACCCTGAAGAGTGTTTTCCAACTTGGTTCCATTCTCCCTGTAACCTTCAGGTACACCCATCAAATGTAAGTTTGGTCTTTTCACACAGTCCCATATAACTTGGAGGCTTTGTTCGTTCCTTTTCATTCTTTTTTCTCTAATTTTGTCTTCAGGCTTTATTTCACTAAGTTGATCTTCAATCTCTGATGTGCTTTCTTCTGCTTCATTGATTTGGCTATTGATGCTTGTGTATGCTTCACGAAGTTCTTGTGCTGTGTTTTTCAGCTCCATCAGATCATTTACTTTCTTCTCTAAACTGGTTATTCTACTTAGCAATTCCTCTAACCTTTTTCAAGGTTCTTAGCTTCCTTGCATTGGGTTAGAACATGCTCCTTTAGTTTGGAGGTGTTTGTTATTACCCACCTTCTGAAGCCTACTTCTGTCAATTCGTCAAACATTCTCCATCCAGTTTTGTTCCCTTGCCGGCAAGGAGTTGTGATCTTCTGGAGGAGATGAGGCCTTCTGGTTTTTGGAATTTTCAGCCTTTTTGCACCAGTTTTTTCTCATCTTCGTGGATTTATCTACCTTTGGTCTTTGATGTTGGTGACCTTCTGATGGGGTTTCTCTTTGGACGTCCTTTTCGTTAATGTTGATGTTATTCCTTTCTGTTTGTTAGTGTTCCTTCTAATAGTCAGACCTCTCAGCTGCAGGTCTACTGGAGTTCGCTTGAGGTTCACTCCAGACTCTCTTTGCCTGGTTATCACCATCAAAGTCCACAGAAGAGCAAAGGTTGCTGCCTGCTTCTTCCTCTGGAAGCTTCATCCCAGAGAGGCACCTACCAGATGCCAGCCAGAGCCCACCTGTATGAGGTGTCTGTCAGTTTCTGCTGCGAGATGTCTCCTAGTCAGGAGACATGGGGATCAGGGACCCACTTGTGTAGGCAGTCTGACCCTTAGCAGAGCTCAAACGCTGTACTGGGAGATCTGCTGCTCTCTTTAGAACAGGCAGGCAGGTATGTTTAAGTCTGTTGAAGCTGCACCCACAGCCACCTCTTCCCCCAGGTGATCTGTCCCAGGGGGATGGGTTTTATCTATAAGCCCCCGAATGGGGCTGCTGCCTTTTTTCAGAGATGCCCTGCCCATAGAGGAGGAATCTGGAGAGGCAGTCTGGCTACATTGGCTTTGCTGAGCTGTGGAGGGCTCCACTCAGTTGCAACGTCCCCACCGGTTTGTTTACACTGTAATGAGACAACCTTCTACTCAAGCCTCAGTAATGTTGGATGCCTCTCCCCCAACCAAGCTCTGGTGTCCCAGGTCAACTTCAGACTGCTGTGCCTGCAGTGAGAATTTCAAGCCAGTGGATCTTAGCTTGCTGGGATCTGTGGGGGTGAGATCTCTTGAACTAGACCACTAGGATCCCTGGCTTCAGCCCCCCTTTCCTGGAAGTGAACAGCTGTGTCTCATTGACATTCCAGGTGCCACTGGGGTATATATATACATATATAAATATATATATACATATACATGTATAAAATATCTATACATATATGTGTATATATACATATATAAAATATATACATATATGTATATTTATATGTATACATATATAAATATACATATACATATATATGTATATATAT
>NW_026660572.1:0-3075 GCF_009828535.3 Hylobates moloch | reverse complement strand
TTTTTTTTTTTTTTTTGAGACTGAGTCTCGCTCTGTCACCCAGGCTGGAGTGCAATGGCACCTCTGCCGCCTCCCGGGTGCAAGTGATTCTCCTGCCTCAGCCTCCCGAGTAGCTGGGATTACAGGCGCGCACCACCACACCCAGCTAATTTTTGTATTTTTAGTAGAGATGAGGTTTCATCATGTTGGGCAGGTTGGTCTCGAACTCCTGACCTCCTGATCCACCTGCCTCGGCCTCCCAAAGTGCTGGAATTACAGGCATGAGCCACCCCACCTGGCCAATTTTTTTTTATTTTCTACGATCAGCTTGGTGAAAAATAAAAGATTTGCCTTCTTATATTTTTTCCTGGAACAAAGTCAAGGGCTTGACCTCTAGGACAACATAATGGCAAAGCTCCTATATAGAACTTGGGGAGGATTATTTAAAATCAAACGATGCACACATAAATAAAAATTATAATTATTACAGATTATAGACCTCTAATATTTTGTGTACCTATGACAGGCACAAATATATCTATATGTGAATAATCATACTGTGCGTGTCTCAAACGATGCAGTCTAAGAGAATTCAATTTTGCAATATCTAGAGTTTTCCCTCTTTATGATCTATACCTATAAATGATCAGATTCCCAGCACTGAACGTGCACAACACGAGATAATAATAGGAATAAAGAGAAGGGTAGGCACAAAGGAAAAAAAAAAAAAAAACCTACCATATCTTCTAGAACCTAAACAGGAAAACTGCTCTGCCTCGATTTCTGGATTGTTTGTATATTTAAAAGCTTGATGACTATCTTAGATTTTTTTATATTCATACTATTTGTTGAAAAGCAAACCAAGCCATCTTCCTAGCACTTCATTCCAGACAAGCCAAGTAAGCCAAAATGTAAAATTTGCATGGTTTTCCAAGCTCAAGTATTTAGGAGTTAAGGACCACAATGTATGTAACTTACCCTTAAATGGTCCAGGGGAAAAATATTTTGTGTGTGATAGAGAGCAAATAATAAATGCATAAAATGTTAACAGGTGAATCTGAATAAAGGTTACAAAGATTTTCTTTGTATTATTCTTATTCTTGCAATTTTTCTGTAAGTTTGAAATTATTTCCAAATAAAGTTAAAATTTAAAAATTACACAGCATTTTATTTGAAATTAACAATACATACTTGGATTATACAGCAACATTCTTACAAATACAAAACACTGGTTTTTATGGGAAAAAATGCAGTAATTTGTGAGCAAGTATGTACCATATCCTACCAACTAATCATCACTTAGGAATAAATTTCAGACTAGCCTACCATATAATAAAATATGGCAACGGTGACTTGACTTGAAACCATAGCAGGAAAACACAAACACACCAGATAGTTTGGCATAACTGCTTCGCAAATTTAATATAGGCCTGCTGCAAAACGCAGCAACCTACAATTAAAGTGTTATGTGATATCTCTTGTTTGCAGTAAGATATACAAACTGAACAATGAAAACCTGGCCATGTTACAAAACAGAGATGGAGAGTAAGTCTTGATTTTGGTAGTTTTATTAAATAAGATTTTTCCACCGCAGCTCAGTTCACAACAGTGTACTTGAATCATCTAAAGAAAGCAAGGACGGGGAAGAAATATCCCGGAGAAATGTTGAAATCTTTTCTCCTCCAAGGTTACTATCACTCTGCCTGCCCATCACAATTTTGATTTCAAGTATTCACTATGCTGGTCTGAAACACAGGATGCATCAGAAGCCAAGTAATGTTCAGCAAAAGTTCACCAAAATTGTGAAAGCAAACATTAAATAATAAACGTTTTCAGTTAACAGTAAAATATCTTTAAAGGATCATCTCTAGCCTTTCTTTCTGCAGGATCCACCCACTTTAAAATCCTCTGGTAAATTCCCAGGTCTACCCTAATTGAATGGTCCCTCTCTATCCGCTCAAGCAGTTCTTAACCCTTTGGAGTGGGGATGGGGGTAGGGGGACATCACAGCAAATATGGACCCTTACCAAAGAAAATTATTCACAAATACAAAATTCTACACACATTTCCAAAGACTTCCAGAACCCCACGGCCATTATCCCCACCCCCTCCCTAAGAATCCCAGCGTGGCGTGCTTCTCGATGGCCTCTGAGGAGCACCCCCAGCCCCCAAGCCACAGCCCCCGGCTCGACCCCGAAGAGACTGGAGTTCCTGCTCTCACACAGCGGATTCCGTAACTGAGCTTTGTCTCCTCGCCCAACTCCCTTCAGCCCGGCAAGGTCACTACCGCCAACTACCCCTTTAAGCCGAGCCATCACGGTAGGAGTTCGTAACAGCCACAGCAGAACTTGCCTGTCATAGGATATATTTTGTCCCCTCGGCCCCACCTACCCTCCCCATTTCGGCAAGTTACGTCTTTACCACTAACCCATTCTACAGAAATAGCCGCCGCCGCCACCCCCCGGCGCGCCCCGGCCCCGCCGCTCCGCCTCCAGCGCCCCCAGGCCCATTCCCCGCAGACCCTACCCAGGCCGCCCTCCCCTGCTCTACCCCAGGCGCTCCCTCTCCCTCGCAGCCACACCGTGGCTGCACTCGCCGTCCTCTCTTCCGGCCGCTACCACCCCGGCCCCCTAGAACCCCAGCCTCCCGCGCCCGCAGCCGTGTTCCTGCCTCCCCCACCTCCGCACCCCCACTTGGCCCGGCCTCCTCGCCTTCCTCCCGGCTCCTCCCCTCAGGACACCTGTGTCGTCCCACCCCCTGCACCACACACGCACCCCCCACCCCAATGCCTTCGCCTCCTGGTCCTCCCTCCCCCGCCGGTTTCCCCTCCCCCCTGCTGCCCCGAGAGAGCCTGAGGTGGGAGGGAAGGCGCGGGGGAGGGGAGGCCGCGAAGGGGGCCGCTCTTCTCCGGGTTCCCCGTGCTGCGGACCTGCAGGGCTCCCCAGCGCCCTCTGCCTCCTCCGCCGGCGGGGCGGAAGTCGGGGTCTCCCGGGCGCCTCCGATGAGGGTATTTACCTTCTTGCTGGGAACACTTTGCAGACGGCTCCAACATTGGCAAACACTACAGAGAACTGACCCCGCTCGGCCGCCGCCGGC
>NW_026660571.1:0-3075 GCF_009828535.3 Hylobates moloch | reverse complement strand
CAGCCTGGTGAAAACAGTGAGACCCTGTCAATACAAAAAAAAAAAAAATTTAGCCAGGCTTGGTGGTACATGTCTATAGTCTCAACTACGCAAGAGGCTGAGGTGAGAGTATCGCCTGAGCCCAGGAGGCTGATGCTGCAGTGAGCTATGATGTGCCACTACACTCTAGCCTAGGCAACAGAGAGAGATTCTATCTTTAAAAAAAAAAAAAAAAAAAAGGCTGGGCGCAGTGGCTCACACTTGTAATCCCAACACTTTGGGAGGCCAACGCAGGCGGATCATGAGGTCAGGAGATCGAGACCATCCTGGCTAACACAGTGAAACCACATCTCTACTAAAAAATACAAAAAAATTAGCTGGGTGTGGTGGCAGGCGCCTGTAATCCCTGCTACTCAGGAGGCTGAGGCAGGAGAATGGTGTGAACCCGGAAGGTGGAACTTGCAGTGAGCGGAGATCGTGCCACTGCACTACAGCCTGGGGGACAGAGCGAGACTCTGTCTCAAAAAAAAAAAAAAGCCATCATCTAAACATAGGCAGCAGTTTACAAGGTGCGTTTGTAACATCGGCATTGTGAGGTCAGGGGCTGATGACACTGTACAGGCTTGGATCTCATGGTAACTCACCGGGGCACTCATCTCTTGGTGGAGGAATGACCAGTTTGTGAGAAGCAAGTGTTTCCTCTGCTGTGCTTCGCAGCTGGAAGAAGGACTGGGTCATGCAGGGCTTCAGTTGCAATAATCCCAGCCAGTCAGCCAGTGGCAAGGGGCAGCCGCTGAGCATACCTGGGGCTGGGTGCTGGGCCGTGAGTGTGCAGCCGAGTGACTTGGGCACTCAAAGTGATGAATGGTCTGGCTCTGCATCACTGGACAGCAGAGTTGAAGGCCCTGCTTCCCAGAAGAGGAAAGCCACAGCCTAACCAGCTGCTGGCTGGTTTTCTCTCCAAAGTGGTTCCTTCCCTGCCCATCCTCTTTGGGGAAACCACTTTTCCATGTCTCAGTCTTGTGTGCTCAGGCACTGCCACTCTATTGTTGCCTTTTTTTTTTTTTTTTTTTTTTTTTTTTTTTTTTTGAGAAGGAGTCTCCCTCTTGCTCTGTCGCCCAGGCTGGAGTGCAGTGGCGTGATCTCGGCTCACTGCAACCTCTGCCTCCTCGGTTCAAGAGATTCTCCTGCCTCAGCCTGCCAAGTAGCTGAGATTACAGGCACCCGCCACCATGCACGGCTAATTTTTTTGGTATTTTTAGTAGAGATAGGGTTTCACCGTGTTGGCCAGGCTGGTCTTGAACTCCTGACCTCAGGTGATCCACCTGCCTCAGCCTCTGAAAGTGCTGGGATTACAGGCATGAGCCACCACCCCTGGCCAATTATCATAGCTTTGAGTTGGCTGCCAAGTGTTGAGGTAGCGTTGAGGGTTGCAGAAGCTGTGTTCTTGAAAAAGAGAAGAGAGTAACATTCTCAGAAAGCAAAGTATTCAGAAGAGTCAGTGGGTGTTCTGGAGCTTTTTTATTTTCTTTCCTTTTTTTTTTTAAAGAAATTACCAGCTGGGTGCGGTGGCTCACGCCTGTAATTCCAGCACTTTGGGAGGCCAAGGCGGGAGGATCACCTGAGGTCAGGAGTTTGAGACCAGGAATTTTTCTATTTTTAGTGAAACCCCGTCTCTACTAAAAATATAAAAAATTAGCTGGGTGTGGCTGCAGGCACCTGTAATCCCAGCTACGTGGGAGGTTGAGGCAGGAGAATGGCTTGAACCCAGGAGGTGGAGGTTGCATTGAGCCAAGATCACGCCATTGCACTCCAGCCTGGGCAACAGAGTAAGATTGTCTCAAAGAAAAAAAAAAAAAGAAAAGAAAAAGAAAACAAAGAAATTCCCTTTTCTCTGATATGCAGAGCCCCGTCTATACTGGACAGGTGGAAGTTACCAGAGAAATACAGACCAGGGGACTTTGTCTGACATTGGCGCTGAGAAAAGCATAGCCCAGAAGCAGGGTGTGTCTTTTTTTTTTACCTGGGCATCTGTGGTTTGAGAGCTTCTTGGAACACTTTATAACCCATTTCTGAACTTCTCCCAGGCTTCAGTGGAGCCACCTGTTGTAGCTTCTAAAACTGTGTCCTCAGTTGTTCTCCCACCCATTGCCTTCACAGATGCAGAGACCAAGATTCACTCACTCGCCATTGGACCTTTAGCACCCAGGTCTGTCTGGCACAAAGTAAGTGCCAGGCTGGTGGAGTGAATGAATTCTACTTAGAGAATGGTCCTCAACGCAGGCTGCTCATTACCAAAACTATTTGGTCTTTAAAAAGTGTGACTCTGATGCTTCAGTCTGGGGTGGATACCAAATACTTGCATTTTTAAAGAGCCTCACAGCAACTCCTGGTAGTTTTCAATTTACCTTAATTTTTATGTAGGAACCCCTTGTCCTGGTAGAGAGTATAATTTGCTGAATAAGTCTACTTTTTCGATTAACATATACGGAAGAGACATCAATGAAAGAACTGGCAAACTGTAAAGCCCCCTCTCCAGGTGTGAAGTACTCAGGGCTTGGGCCTAGAAGCTGATCCATGTCTCTGTGTCTGTTCTGAAATAGCCTGTGTGATGTGAGAGAAAGAGTATTGTCCTTAGAGACAAGCCTGGAGACTGGCTGTGCCCTTTCCTTGGGCAGCATGTAGGGAACAAGAATGCCTGCCCACCTGCAGGCAGGTTACCTGTGGACAAGGTGTAGTGGACAGTTAGAAGGTGTTGGTATGTTAATCAGTCTTTTTTTTTTTCTTTTTTGAGATGGAGTTACGCTCTATCGCGCAGGCAAAGTGCAGTGGCGCGATCTCAGCTCACTGCAACCTCCTCCCAGGTTCAAGTGATTCTTCTGCTTCAGCCTCCCAAGTACCTGGGACTATAGGCGTGCACCACCACGCCCGGCTAAGTTATGTATTTTTTTAGTAGAGACGGGGTTTCACCATGTTGGCCAGGCTAGTCTCGAACTTCTGACCTCGTAATCTGCCTGCCTCGGCCTCCCAAAGTGCTGGGATTACAGATGTGAGCCACCACACCCGACCAGTCTTTTTTTTTTTTTTTTTTTTTTT
>NW_026660570.1:0-3076 GCF_009828535.3 Hylobates moloch | reverse complement strand
ACGCTGATGACAAGGCGGTTTCTGGGCCACCCGACACCAGGAAGTGGCACCTGTGCCCGGCAGTTTCCTGTGTTCTGGCTGCTCTGAGCTAGAACGTTGGTGGCACGGTTTACACATCCTGAGTGGTTTCCCTTACTCATCTGTTTGGGGGTTTTTGTTTTCTTGTGTTTGCTTTGGTTTTCATTTCCAGTTTTTAAAATGTGTGCCTATAATAGATAAAACGCACATTGTCAGGAAAATTCAAAGTGTGCCCTGTCTATGACGCAGGCAGGCCCCTGCAATTCCACTCGAGCTACAGGTCGGTAGCCTGAACGTACACATGGGAACACACAGTTTGGACGCCCCCAGAACGGCTCTTTCACTCACTAAGGCCTCGTGGACAACCTTCCAGGCAGAACAGAAGGATCTACCGTTCTCTTTTTTTTTTTTTTTTTTTTTTTGGAGACAGTCTTGCTCTGTTGCCCAGGCTGGAGTGAAGTGGCACAATCTTGGCTGACTGCAACCTCCGCCTCCCGGGTTCAAGCAGTGCGATTCTCCTGTCTTCTCTTTCTTTTGACAGATTTTTGAACTTTTCCTCAGAGGCCCTGTTATGGGCGAAACAGTGCTCCCCAAGCCCTGTGTTCAAGCCCAACTCCCAGTACCCAGAATGTGACTGTACCTGGAGACAGGGTCTCCCGAGAGGTCATTAAGCCAAAAGGAGGCCATTAGGGTGGGCCCTCTTGCAATCCGATTGGGGTCCTTGCCAGAAGAGATCAGGACCCAGACATGCACAGAAGGAACACCCTGTGAGGACACAGAGGGCCAAGAGCCATCGATCAGCCAAGGGAAGTGGCCTGGGACAGAATCGTCCTGCAGAGCCACTGAGGAACCAGCCCTGCCTACACCTTGACCTTGGCCTTCCATCCTGCAGAGTGCGAGAGGATCAATCTCTTGTTTAAGCTGCCCAGTCTGTGGGATGCTATTCTGGCAGCCCTGCGAAAGGAATTCAGACCCGCTTAGCGAAGGGGAATAAATGCTCTAAGGTTTCATATTGTATATTGGAGTCATACATTTTGTGTTTGCCATCGTATATTCAGCTGTGTTGTCTTTTTTTTTTTTTAATTTTTTTTTTTTTTTTTGAGACGGAGTCTCGCTCTGTCACCCAGGCTGGAGTGCAGTGGCGCGCTCTCGGCTCACTGCAAGCTCCACCTCCCGGGTTCACGCCATTCTCCTGCCTCAGCCTCTCCGAGTAGCTGGGACTACAGGCGCCCGCCACCACCCCCGGCTAATTTGTTTTGTATTTTTAGTAGAGACGGGGTTTCACCGTGGTCTCGATCTCCTGACCTCGTGATCCGCCCGCCTCGGCCTCCCAAAGTGCTGGGATTACAACCGTGAGCCACCGCGCCCAGTCAGCTGTGTTGTCTTTAAATTAAGGTGATATGAATTACTTGCTGGATATATTTATGTATTTTGAGACAGATCACTGTTACCCAGGCTGGAGTGCAGTGGTGTAATAATAGCTCTCTGCACACTGCAGCCTCTAACACGGGCTCCAGCGAGCTTCCTGTCCCAAGTAGCTGGGAATACAGGCATGCACCACAGTGCCAGGCTTTTTTTGTTTGTTTGTTTGTTTGTTTTTTGACAGTTTCACTCCTGTCACCCAGGCTGGAGTGCAGTGGCGTGAACACGGCTCACTGCAGCCTTGACTTCCAGGGCTCAGGTGATCCTCCCACCGTAGCCTCCTGAGCAGCTACTTTTTTGTATTTTTTAGTAGCGATGGGTTTCACCATGTTGCCCAGGCTAGTCCCAAACTCCTGGGTTCAAGTAATTTGCCAGCCCCAAAGTGCTGGGATTACAGGGAGCCACCGTTCCAGGCCTTTTCTTTTTCTTTTTTTTTTTTTTTTTGTAGAGATGAGAGCTAGCGCTGTTGCCCGGGCTGGTCTCGAACTAGTGGCCTCAAGTGATCCTCCTTCCCTTGTTTATCTTTTGCAACCCTCCATAGATGTAAAAGCCAGTCTTGGTTCCAGGGCCGTGACTGCTTTCAGCCCGACAGAGGCAGGATTAATGGCATTTTCATTTCCGAACAATGCAGTGGGATGTTGGTGAGTGAATACCATGTCCTTAGACCACCACGGTAAGTGACACGGGGGCGTGTGCAACACACCGGCGTGCGCTCTCCTCCCACCGTGGGTGTTTCTCACCCGGGTTCCTGTGCAGGAGCCTCCTCGCAGGTGGACGGAGAGAAGCTGTGTGGGGAACCCCGTCCTCCAGCTCCCCTGCAGAGCAGGCCACGTGCGGGACGCTGGGGAGGCGGCCTTCCTGGGAGGTGGACCTGGGCCCCCTGACACGCGTGGGAGAATTCTGCATGCGTGTGAGAGGTTCGCATCGCTGTGCTGAGGCCTCTCCCGGGGAGAGCTGCGTCTTTTCCTTTCCACACAGGAGCTGGTGCAGCTCCGGAGAGCAGGCTGGACACGTGGCGGGCAGGCTGGACGCGTCCTCTCCTTGGGACAGGGAGTCCTACTCACTGTTTGTCGTCCAACCAAACAGCAAACAAAGCAAAACAAAAAACAGCTGGAACCTTACGGGGCCCCTAAAATGGCAGCAGAGACTTGTAGAAGCCGATCATCTGAGTCATTCCTCATTTCTCTAAGGGGTGCTTGCCCACGGGCCCATGGAACGATGCCACCCTGGGTGAGTTGCTGCATCAGCGCATGCTGGCAGGTTCCAGAGCCGCGCACACCTCGCCCTGCAGAGCCCTGCTCAGGAAAGTGCGTGGCAGCGAGTTCGCAGCGGCTGCAGACTGGAGGCGGCTGGGCCTGGAATCGTCCTCCGTCCCGAGGAGCAAAGCCTGGGCTCCTCCACCCCGGACTCTCGGCGCCCGCCACGCTCAGAGCGGCCTCTGGGGCCTCCGCTGTGTGGGAAGCCACCCCCGAAGGTGACCTGCGGCCTGATGCCACTCGCAGAGCACAGCGGAAAGGACAGCATCTCAGACGTGGACGACGGCGCCGCTGGCAGGGTCCGAGCTTGGCGGGAGGGTCCCAGGGCGGGAGGGGCGCCGGGTGCAGGGCGGGGCGGAGCCGCTTCTATAGCGGGTGCC
>NW_026660569.1:0-3076 GCF_009828535.3 Hylobates moloch | reverse complement strand
TAGCTGATAATGGGGCCTACTGGGAGTGGTAAACTGTGACCCACAGATTGCCTTGCAGGCCCAGTTAAAACAGGAGCATTTTGATGTGCAGGCCAGTTGTTTTACATCACGTTGGAAAAGAAATACTTTTTTTTTTTTTTTTTTTGAGATGGAGTCTTGCTCTGTTGCCCAGGCTGGAGTGCAGTGGCGCGATCTGGGCTCACTGCAAGCTCCTCCTCCCGGGTTCACGCCATTCTCCTGCCTCAGCCTCCCCAGTAGCTGGGACTACAAGTGCCGCCACCATGCCCGGATAATTTTTTTTTTTTTTGTATTTTTTTTTTTTTAGTAGAGACAGGGTTTCACCGTGTTAGCCAGGATGGTCTTGATCTCCTGACCTCGTGATCCGCCCGCCTCAGCCTCCCAAAGTGCTGGGATTACAGGCGTGAGCCACCGCACCTGGCCAAGAAATACTTTTATTTAAGTAAGGTCTAATTCATAAGCAAAAGCCCACAGAGGGTCAACATCTTAAGCCCTGAAGTGATTCAGACGACTTTTACTGTAGGCTGTATTACTCTGTTACTCTTTTTTTAAAAACAGAATGAAATTCAGATGACTTGAAATCACACATAGTTGAAAGAGGTTGAATAACGTGAACTTAATCCTTCCCCTAGAGTCTCATTTTTATTTACTGGACATTGTGAATGTTGGATCACCTATTGCAAAGCTGGTCCTTTCAAAGTATTCATACAATATGATAGGAAGGTCTGAAACAACATTTTAAAGATTCTTTATAATTTTCTAGGAGCACTGACAGTCCTTAAAGGACATTTATGATACCGTTTATGACATTAATTCAGTACATAGTTGTAGAGCCATTTCTGTGAGCCAGGCATGGCGTACTATGACAAACCCAGCCACAGACCCTTCCTTCATGGAACTTATAGACTAGTGTGAAATATACAGAGTTGAGCCAAGAAGGATGTTTGCTTTAAAGTGTAATTGCTTGAAGATTTTATTTAACCACAAACAAATAGCATATGGATAACTTTTATTATTCTATATGCATAGAATATAGAATAATAACAAAGAATGAAAATAGAATATAGGATAATGCATAGAACAGGTTTTTTTTTTTTTTTTTTTGAGACAGAGTCTCGCTCTGTCGCCCAGGCTGGAGTGCAGTGGCGCAATCTAGGCTCACTGCAAGCTCCGCCTCCCGAGTTCATGCTATTCTCCTGCCTCAGCCTCTCCGAGGAGCTAGGACTACAGGCGCCCGCCACCACGCCCGGCTAATTTTTTTGTATTTTTAGTAGAGACGGGGTTTCACCATGGTCTCGATCTCCTGACCTCGTGATCCGCCCGCCTCGGCCTCCCAAAGTGCTGGGATTACAAGCATGAGCCACTGCGCCCGGCCGAACACATGATGTTTAGTGTTTTACAATAATTTGTTAGTGAATATACCTTTGAAGAACTATCTAAACATAGTCTCCATAGTGATATGGTAGTTTGCATCTTTCTGTTTGTGTAGCCACCACAAGTGGCCTAGTTTTCTTCTTTAGTGGACATGGAATTTATTTAGTAATTTTCTAGCTTCAATCAGTAAGTGATTGGTGGATAACTTGAGATATTCCACTCTATTTAGGCTGTAGAGTTTTCTGTGTCTTCATTCTCCTGTGCTCATAGCCTAATTTTGAACTGAAAAGTCCATGTTGAAAGCACAAATAGCCTTTAGAAAGAAAGTATTCCTTATTATTTATAGGAGTAGTTCTATGTGTAAGAAATGGTAGTGTTCTTGCTTCTTTCCATTATGGTACAAATTCAAAACGTAAATTGTAATTTGTCATTTATTTTGTGTTTATTACAGTAGATGGTCATTTATTTCATGTTTATTACAGTAGATGATCATTTATTTAGAGTTTAAGAAAACTCCACTAAGATTTGTAGATAGTGTTTTATAGTTTTATATACGTTAACTCTTTTTAGTTTTTACAATTATGCTTGATAATAGGTAGAAATTTTAAAAAGAAAAAAATTACTCCAGATACATCCATGTGGAGACATTGAGAGGTATATTTTATCTATTTGAGGACAGCTAGTTTTCTCCTTAGATACCAGTGTCTTGACTGTGGTGCAGGGAGTGGCTTTCAGCCTTTCAGACTCAGAAACTAGATTTTATTTTGTCACTATACTAAGCATCTGCCTCTTATTGTGAAACTTACATAATCATCCAAGTCTGCCTGACTAAATTATTCTCTTCCTATAGGCCTCTGGTTCTTATTTTAAGATTAAAGACCCTTTTGAGAATCCTACTAAGTGAGAGCCTCCCCCTCCCAAAAGTGCACTAACTCACTTACACAGATTTATCTGAAAAGCTACACTATAGCTAGAATGTCCAGTTTGCTACATTGCATTAAACACTGGCTCCCACAGGAGCCTACGTGCCCAGCATCTGTGTGGCTGGAGCTCTCTCTCTTGTGGGTCGCCCTTGTGGGAAGCAAACTGACCATCAGAAGGTGGTGTAGCGAGCACAGACCCAAGGTCGGATGAGTCAGATGGTTACTTGGGACCAAGTCACCCCTCCTAGGGGTGGCTTACGCTGGATGTCCAGTACTTGAAATCCCTGACTACAGTGGCTTTGGGACAAGTCATCTTTCCATATTTTCATGTTTCCCATTGTAATTAGTGGGCACACCTCCACTGGATTTGAGACTGTAGTTCATGAAACCATGAAACCACTGCCACAGCTGCCTAGACCAGAAACCTTTGGCATTTCTCAGCCCTTTGTGTTATGTATTGACTTAGTTTTTATTTTCAGAGAGCAAGCTTTTTTCTTTATTTAGAGATTCTTGGAAATGGCTTCATAATACTCATCGTCTTATTTTAGAAGAAGGAAATTCAGGTTCAGGGAGAAGCTAATTGCTCAAGGTCGCGTTGATAACAAATGGTGCAGCTGAGCTTCAAACCCAGGTTTTCTGATTCCAAATTCAGCATATTTTCAGAAAAGCCTTCAGACTGTCTTTTTCCTGGTGAATCTTATTTTATGAGGAGGAGGCTCATGGATTTGAGTAGAGGAGCACTGTCAATTTCAGAGATTAGT
>NW_026660568.1:0-3077 GCF_009828535.3 Hylobates moloch | reverse complement strand
TAGACTGGATTAAGAAAATGTGGCACATATACACCATGGAATACTATACAGCCATAAAAAATGATGAGTTCATGTCCTTTGTAGGGACATGGATGAAACTGGAAAACGTCATTGTCAGTAAACTATCTCAAGGACAAAAAACCAAACACTGCATGTTCTCACTCATAGGTGGGAATTGAACGATGAGAACTCATGGACACAAGAAGGGGAACATCACACTCCGGGGACTGTTGTGGGGTTGGGGGAGGGGGAGGGACAGCATTAGCAGATATACCTAATGCTAAATGACGAGTTAATGGGTGCAGCAAACCAACATGGCACATGGATACATATGTAACAAACCTGCACATTGTGCACATGTACCCTAAAACCTAAAGTATAATAATAAAATAAAAAAAAATTTTAAAAAAGCTTCTGCATAGCAAAGGAAACAACAAAGTGAAGAAATAATCCACAGAAAAGGAGAAAATATTTGCAAACTATCCATCTGACATGGGATTAATAACCAGAGTATATAAATAGTTCAAAAACTCAACAGCAAAACACCAAATAATCCAATGTAAAATGGCCAAAAGATCTGAATAGGCATTTCTCAGAAGAAGACATACAAATGGCCCACAGTTATATGAAAAAGTGCCCAACATCATTAATCATCAGAGAAATGCAAAACTAAATCACAATGAGATTACCATCTCCCCCAGTTTATATGGCTACTATCAAAAAGACAATAAGTATGAACTGCTGAGGAGGATTTGAAGAAAGGGGAACTCTCGTACACTGTTGATGGGAATGTAAATTAATTCAGCCATTACGGAAAGCAGTATGGAGCTTCCTCAAAAAACCAAAAATAGAACTAACACATGATCCAGCATTCCCACTGCTGGGTATATATTTAAAAGAAAGGAATTTGGTATATTGAATATATATCTGCACTCCCATGTTTATTGTAGTAGTACTCATAATAGCCAGGACATAAAATCAACCTAAATGTCCGTCAATGGATGAATGGATACATAAAGTGTTGTATATGTACACAATGAAATATTATTTAGCCATAAAATAATGAAGTTCTGTAATTTACAACAATATGTATTGAACTGGAGGACACCATACGAAGTGAAATAAACCAGGCACCAAAAGGTAAATACCACATATTCTCACTCATATGTGGGAGTTAAGAAAAATTGATCTCATAGCGGCAGAGAGTAAATGGTAGTTAGCAGAGTCTGGGAAGGGTAGAAGGAGGGGGTCAATAAAAAGGTGTTAATAGGTAATGGGTACAAACATACAGTTAGAACGAATGAGATCCAGTATTCAGTAGCACAGTAGCAACTATAGTTAATAATTATTTTATATTTCAAAATAACTAGAAGAGTAGAATTGGAATGTTCCTAACACAAAGACATGATAAATATTTCAGGTGACAGATATCCTAATTACTCTGATTTGGTCATTACACATTGTATGCTTGTATCAAAATTTCACCTGTACCCGATAAATATGTACAACTACTATATACCCCAAAAATAGTAATTTAAAAATTAAACTAAATTAACTGGAAATAAATAAAAATAAAATTCAACTACTAGCAAGGTATTTTTTTAGGGGCAGTGGATACAATTCCATATTCTCTAAAAAAGAAGGACTGGCAGTCTTGTTTTAGCTTTGAGTTCTTTCTATGTTATTAGAAAGTAAAACTTCTTTATATTTTTAAAAATAATATTGCCTCAATTTTTGTGGATGCTTTTTATCTTCCCTGATAATGTAGAATCCAGAGAGATGTTTTTACAACCTGCACTTTCTCCTCAAGAACAGCAGCTAGATGGTTTTTGGTAGCCACACAGTCAGTGCTTAACTCTAACTGGAAGTACACTCACTTCAAGATACTAGAAAATTCCCTTAGAATTTTCTTCTCTTATTTTGGTTTGAGATTCCATATATATCCTCATCTTTTATGGGCACTCTTGGTAACCAACTGATTCAACGACCTTAATATACCACATTTTCTGCTGCCCTAATAATATGAGCTTCTGCTTAGTACTTTGCCAAAAAAAAAAAACCAATGTTTTCAGAAATAAATATTTAAATTACATCTATAGACACACAAATAGCATGCAATTTTACACACAAGTTTTATAAACACATAGCAAGATGCGTTTTTGAAGTAATTAGCTTACCATCACTAGGGATATTGAAAAAAACTGTATGACCACTTGTAAGAGTGTAGTGGAGATTCCTATGTTGAGTCGGAGGTAATCTCTAAAGTTTTTTCCAACTCTAAGACTTCATATTTAAAAACTAACCCTCACCCTAGAAGAAAACCTAGGCATTACCATTCAGGACATAGGCATGGGAAAGGACTTCATGTCTAAAACACCAAAAGCAATGGCAACAAAAGCCAAAATTGACAAATGGGATCTAATTAAACTAAAGAGCTTCTGCACAGCAAAAGAAACTATCATCAGAGTGAACAGGCAACCTACAGAATGGGAGAAAACTTTTGCAACCTACTCATCTGACAAAGGGCTAATATCCAGAATCTACAAAGAACTCAAACAAATTTACAAGAAAAAAACAAACAACCCCATCAAAAAGTGGGCAAAGAACATGAACAGACACTTCTCGAAAGAGGACATTTATGCAGCCAAAAAACACATGAAGAAATGCTCATCATCACTGGCCATCAGAGAAATGCAAATCAAAACCACAATGAGATACCATCTCACACCAGTTAGAATGGCGATCTTTAAAAAGTCAGGAAACAACAGGTGCTGGAGAGGATGTGGAGAAATAGGAACACTTTTACACTGTTGGTGGGACTGTAAACTCATTCAACCATTGTGGAAGTCAGTGTGGCTATGCCTCAGGGATCTAGAACTAGAAATACCATTTGACCCAGCCATCCCATTACTGGGTATATACCCAAAGGACCATAAATCATGCTGCTATAAAGGCACATGCACACGTATGTTTATTGTGGCACTATTCACAATAGCAAAGACTTGGAACCAACCCAAATGTCCAACAACAATAGACTGGATTAAGAAAATGTGGCACATATACACCATGGAATACTA
>NW_026660567.1:0-3077 GCF_009828535.3 Hylobates moloch | reverse complement strand
TTTTTATTACCTCTATGTTACACTGCTTAGGTGGCCACTACTGGTACCTCTGCATTTTCTTTCTTGTATGTGACATTAATGTATAAGATTGTATGTACATAGTGGCTTGATTTCCAGGAATTGCTGATTAGGTAATTTAGACAATTCCTTCCATGGAGTACAATGGGAAAAGGAGGAAAACATACATATTTGAAAAATCTGGTTGAGCAAATGGATGGGCTAACAAAGCAGTGAAGATTTGCCTGGCCAGGATCCAGGAGAGGGCAGAAATCCAGAAGAGCAACTTGAGCTATGGGGCTGCTTTTGTGGATCAGAGGCAGTAACACCTGCTCCCTGGCCAGAAGCCAACTTCCAGGATTCAGGACTCAGGATTCAGAACTTAGACGGTCTCTTGGTCTCTGTAGAATTCAGTGCTCATTTAGCCAGGGCTAAGACCCTCACACTCAATGGCTGGAGGATCCAAGCTTATGGTGTGACTGCCTCTGGAGCATTTCATGCTAGAGAAATCCCAACAGGTGTAGGTAAATGGTCTAGAGGGCACTAGCCAGCCCTCCATGGAACTCTGTGTAAGGCACTTCCCTGTGTTGTTACCCATGTTGGCCATGTCCTCAGGAATTTAGTGGAACGGCCATGTAGTCTCTGAATAGAAGTGAGGACGGTGAGGGGGTCCCTGGGCAGTCAGAGATTTTGTGTCCCTGCGCCCTTTCCTTCCATCTCAACCAGAGACCACTTGTGAAAGCCCAAGAACAAATGTCATTAAATGTCAGAGGTGAATCCAAGACCACTGATCCATTGTGCCCAGGAGCCTTGGGCCATGTAGCCCAGCAGTAATGAAGTCTGTGAGGCCTTGGTCACCCCCAAAGTATTGCCCCAAGAGGAGCTGCCGCTCGTTGCCATCAGGCACCCCAGCAGCTGGACATGGTATTCATTGTAATTTCTGATGAGGAACTAGAGAGGTCCCATAGCATATACATCTTGATCAAATTGGGTGGAGTCAGGCAAAACTCTGCAATGACTCACAGGTACCTAAGTATAAAATAAACTCTCAACTCAGAGCATCCATCAGAGCTTCAGGCTCAATAGTCATTCCTTTATGCTGTTGCTGTGTTTGTACTGTGATAGCTGGTGCTTGAAGGGAGGACATATAGTTACATGTTGCAGGAAAACACATGTCATTAGAAAACTTGGCATGATTCAGGGACCATTGTCTTTTCCATGGTAGATGTGGGACTCTCTGTCATCTTTATCCTGTTGTTCCAAGTGCGTAAGAGAAAGCTTCCTCCTGCTTTCAGCTGCGTGACTGACAACGGAAGCTGGAATTCAGAGAATCAGTGGCAGCCTCTCTCTCTCCCGGCCCCAACCCTGTAGGTTTAAGGAACAGACTTAGGTCTCTGGCACTTTGTTCTCAACACACATTTTCCTTCACTCACTCAGAAAAAATAATAATAATAATAGAAAATGAACCAAAGGCTGCAATTCTCATGGCACCTAGAGAACTGGAGTACAGACCAAGGTGGCCACATGCCTGTCATTGCTCCACCACACTCGGTTGCTGTGTGACTTCAGGAGAAGCTCTCTACCACTAGGGACTTTTAAACTCATCTGTGAATCCTGGATAAACACAGACATTCCAGTAACCTTACTGAAATGAAGTGAGGACCAATGAGTTGACAGGCAGAGAAAAAAATTTTTTTTTTTTTTTTTTTGAGACGGAGTCTTGCTCTGTCACCCAGGCTGGAGTGCAGTGGCGCGATTTCGGGTCACTGAAAGCTCCGCCTCCCAGGTTCATGCCATTCTCCTGCCTCAGCCTCCTGAGTAGCTGGGACTACAGGCGCTCACCACCACACCCGGCTAATTTTTTGTATTTTTAGGGGAGACGGGTTTTCACCGTGTTAGCCAGGATGGTCTCGATCTCCTGACCTTGTGATCCGCCCACCTCAGCCTCCCAAAGTGCTGGGATTACAAGCATGAGCCACTGCACCCAGCCGCAGGTGGAGAAAAATTTGTGATGGCCTTTACTCCTACACAGGGCTTTTTAGGAACATGCACCTTAAAAGTAGGAGGAAAATATAATGCCAGGAATGCCCCGCCTAAAAGCCCCTTTAGTGATGATAATTATCATTCATCTTTCTATAAAAGTACAGCAAGACTTTCTACCTCAATATCTCAAATCAGTTAAATATATCTTCTGATCATATACCAGTGTGGACCCACATGTTTTGCTCCGAGTGAAAACGAAAAGGAATGAGAACATCTCCACCTTCGTGTGGTGACCATGGGACCACAGAGGCTTGGAAACCAGCCTACATCTGCCCAAACTCTACATCACCTGCCGTTGTCAATTTTCAATCTATCTGTTCTATGCTTTGGAATCCTACATAATTCATACTCTTGAAAAATCTCATTTTCATATGTAGGGCAGGGTAGAAAAGGTGATATCTCTGTTTTAATTTGCTAAGACTTCCATAATAAAGTGGCACAGACTGGGTAAGTTAAACAGTAGAAATGTATTATCTCCCAGTTCTGGAGGCTACAGGTCCACGATGGAATGTATTGCAGGGCTGATTGCTCCTGAGGCCTGTCTCTTTGGCTTACAGATGGCCATCTTCTCCCTCTATCTTGTCAACATTGGCCTCAAAATATGTGTAGAGGGACACAGTTTAGCCCATAAGAGTCTGTGCCATCCTTGGCGGTGCATATTGTAAGAAATAAAAGAGAATACAACCCTTTGGCTGGACTCTGTTGATATTTTGAAATGTTGGTCTTGCAATAAGAATACCACCAAAGGCCGGGTGCGGTGGCTCACACCTGTAATCCCAGCACTTTGGGAGGCCGAGGCGGGTGGATCACGAGGTCAGGAGATCGAGACTACCCTGGCTAACACAGTGAAACCCCGTCTCTACTAAAAATACAAAAAGAAAAATTAGCCAGGCGTGGTGGTGGGCGCCTGTAGTCCCAGCTACTCGGGAGGCTGAGGCAGGAGAATGGCGTGAACCCAGGAGGCGGAGCTTGCAGTGAGCCAAGATCGCGCTACTGCACTCCAGCCTGGGTGACAGACCAAGACTCCATCTCAAAAA
>NW_026660566.1:0-3077 GCF_009828535.3 Hylobates moloch | reverse complement strand
TACAATGCCTTTTACAAACCGTATTAAAATATTTTCTTTCCTTCCTCTGCATGGATTTTAGCTCACTTGATGTCGTTTCACAACTCACCGATGCTCTGATCACTTTTGAAGTCTTTCCCTCCCCTCTTGTTCCAGTAGTTTCTATTGCTGCCTCTTCATGTTTCTTCATGTTTTTTTTTCTGCAGTATCTAATGTTGTTAACCTATCCAGTGTATTTTTTTCTCTTAGACACTGCATTTTTCACTTATAATTTGCGTGTACATGTGCATGTGTGTGTGTATAGAGACAGAGATCTTCCATGCATCTGGAGACATGTTCACTTTCCTCTCCTTGAATAAATGGAATATGTTTATCATAGGAATTTTAATGTGGTTATCTAATTTGATTCTGTTGATTGATTTTTCTCCTTATTATGGGCTGTATGTATTCCTGCTTCTTTGCATGACTTAAAATTTTTGTTTGGATGCCACACATTTTGGATTTTGTGTTGCTCAGGACTATTTTGTATTCCTTTAAATATTTTTGGCTTTGTCCTGGGACACAGTTAAACTACTTGGCAATAATTTTATTCTTTCAGTACTTTCTCTTACTCTTTGTTAGGTATTCCTAGAATAGCCATTAGTCTAGAGCAGGGGTCTATAGGCATTTTCTTAAGAGAGCTAGATAGTATTTTAGGCTTGTGGGCCATCTGTCCTGACTATTCCACTATTCATCTCTGCCCTATTGGGCAAAAGCAGCCATTGACAATACTCAAATGAATGAGTGGTAAGTTGAGGCATTCATAGGGCTCACATCAATTGTTTCCCTTGTCTCAAGGATCACTGTCCTGGGCTGCCTGTTGTTGGATGTCTGAAACTGTTTTTTATACATTTTATCTGTTTCTTAAGTTTTCCTGGCAGGAGGGTAAATCTGATCTGCTGCAGAGGTTCAGCATTTTGCCTTAGTTCCTTGTTTTGGATGACTTAAGAGTGCTTAGGATAGCGCTTGGCATGTCGTAATAGTCCTATGTGAGTTTTTATAAATAAAGAAAAAAATAAATTTCAAATTGAATTTCATTTGTAAGACAGTTTAAGACAGTTTAAAAATTTTAATGTATCTTTGGAGAAGTTAGGTTTCAAACACTTTGAAAGATGCAGGCATTATAGAGAAATTTCTGGAGGTATCATAGCATTAATTGTGTCTTTTTTTTCTCTTGGGTGCTAGATGCAGTAGCAAAAGAAAGTGATAAAAACACCAAGGGATTCCTTTATTTCTTTTGATCTCATGAATAGGTAAAGGAGTCTTAAACTTTCCTTCTCCTCTTAACTATCAACAAGGGACTACTATGATTCTTGCCTTTCAGAGTCTGGCATCATTTTTTTCTTTCCCCATGATGCTTTTAGTCTTAACAACAAGAAGTGTGGGCCTCCATGTTATCATTTAAACTATCTTTTTGGTACCTCCTGTTTAACCTAGTTTTCACTGAATTTTTTTCTCTTGTTGTTACTGTACTTTGCGGTGTGTATGTATATATAGGTTTACCTTGGGACTATTTCAGAATTTCTATTTTTTTTTCATTTGTAGAACATGGAAATAATCTGATTTGAGGCCAAGTGAATTTATGTAATTTTATAGTTAGCAGTAACAACCAGACACACTAATAAAAACCTTCTAATTTTAAAAGAAGGAAAACAAAAACTGTGTGTGCAAAGGAATGATCCGCACAAATTATAAGATACTCACTACCTGGCAGTGGGTAGTAGGGTTTGGGATGTATGAGTCTATATAAGTAAATGAAAGTTTTTGGCAGTGTTTTACTTCTTGTGGATGAGGGGGTCATAGGTGTTTATTATTAAAATATAAAGAAGAAGTCCATGCATTCATTGAGAAGAAATGAACCAAGAATTAAGAATGGTCTAATTCTTTGTACTCAGTGCTCAAGATGGAGAGGAGAAAGATGCAAATGAGAGAAACAGAATATGCAGTCTTTATTGGATTGGAAATAAAAAATTAGAATTGTGAATCAGAGATTAAAAGCAAAGTTTTGAGTGAAGAATTTAAAGAGAGACTTATTTCCCTCTGTATGGGAAATACATACGGTATTTTGCCCTGAGAAATTTTCTTTGTGTAAATCTGTGCTTCACAGTTTGTTAATGTTTAAATTCATCATAACAGTATTGACTCAGTTTTGCACTTTTAAAGTAATCTGTGTGTGTGTGTATAGATGTATGTTTATACTCTCTAATCAGAATGACTCCATATATAGAGCTAATATCTGCTCTTGGTATTTTATTCATATTTTTGAAAATGCCAGTATAATATCTCACATTAGTTGTTTAACCTTTATACGTTAATATTAGTTTTCCAAATGTAACTAATATCCTTCTTTAACCTATCTTATAACAATATAAGAACAAATGGCTGTGCGCGGTGGCTCACACCTGTAATCCTAGCACTTTGGGAGACCGAGGCTGGCGGATCACGAGGTCAGGAGTTCAAGACCAGCCTGACCAACATAGTGAAAACCCATCTCTACTAAAAATACAAAAATTAGCCGGGCATGGTGGCGTGCGCCTGTAATCCCAGCTACTCAGGAGGCTGAGGCCGGAGAATTGCTTGAACCCAGGAGATGGAGATTGCAGTGAGCCGAGATCGCACCACTGCACTCCAGCCAGGGTGATAGAGTGAGACAATGTCTCAAAAAAAGAAAACAAAAACAAAAACCAGATAATGCGTTCGACATTCTTCATTTTTTATTTATTTTGAGATAGGGTCTCGCTCCATTGCCTGGGCTGGAGTGCAGTGGATGATCACAGCTCACTGCAGCCTTGAACTCCTGAGCTCGAGTGATCCTCCCTCCTCAGCCTCCTGAGGAGCTAGACTGCTGGTGCACCCAGCTAATTTTTTTAACTTTTCATAGAGGCAGTGAGTTGCTACATTGCTACGCTCCTGGGCTCAAGTGATCCTCCCCGCTCAGTCTCCCAAAGTGCTGGGATTACAGGCGTGAGCCACTGAAGCCAGCCTGTTTGACATAATAGATAATCAAACACCAGGCCGGGTGCGGTGGCTTATGCCTGTAATCCCAGCACTTTGGGAGG
>NW_026660565.1:0-3078 GCF_009828535.3 Hylobates moloch | reverse complement strand
ACATTGAAATAACATGCCTTTGTTCATTAATGTTGAAAAATTACAGATGCTAAATAATATTTTGCTAAATATGAGCAGGTTATTATGTGTCAGGTTTTAAAAAATAACAGTATATAACAGTACGATGTTTATTTATTATGTAGGTGACACGAAAGTATCTTGATCAGTTTATTTTTACAATGTTTTGCAGAGTGTGATAACTTCTGTCAAAATATTTTTCAAGCGTACACATTTTAGCAACCCCTTGAATATTCTCTTAGTTATGATATCATACAATTTTAGTATGGAATATTAATTGAGAGATAAAAACAATATTATTTTCTCTGTATATCATGATGAGTTGATTATATAAGGAGTCAGAGATTCCTGAATTTCAAATGTTGATATATAATGATCATTCTTTGAAGATTGCACAGCTCACAATATTTTTAGATCATCTAAATCATTATCTTCTATAGTATAATACAGGGTATCTCTGAAAGTTTTAAAATACAAAGCATTTAACGTAAATTGAATTCTTATATTTTTGCTTAGAAAATTTAAGAAACATTATTTTGCTGTTCTTCATTGATATCTATCTTCAGAAGAATTATGTGTAATATTGAGTTTATACATTTTGAAAACATGATAGATTATGAAATTTAGGGTAGTAGTTAAAATTCAACTGTCTCATGAGTTTATTTGACTTAAAAAAGAACTAACTGTATATTTACTGATTGAATTTTTTACCTTTCAATTTTTATATCAAATGCTATTAAAATATAACAAATATTATAAAGTAATTATGTTTGGTTGGGAAACCGAGATATTTAAAAGCTGTACAAAAATCACAAGCATTCTTATACACCAATAACAGACAAACAGAGAGCCAAATCGTGAGTGAACTCCCATTCACAATTGCTTCAAAGAGAATAAAGTACCTAGGAATCCAACTTACAAGGAATGTGAAGGACCTCTTCAAGGAGAACTACAAACCACTGCTCAATGAAATAAAAGAGGATACACACAAATGGAAGAACATTCCATGCTCATGGGTTGGAAGAATCAATATCGTGAAAATGGCCATACTGCCCAAGGTAATTTATAGATTCAATGCCATCCCCATCAAGCTACCAATGACTTTCTTCACAGAATTGGAAAAAACTACTTTAAAGTTCATATGGAACCAAAAAAGAGCTCGCATTGCCAAGTCAATCCTAAGCCAAAAGAACAAAGCTGGAGGCATCACGCTACCTGACTTCAAACTATACTACAAGGCTACAGTAACCAAAACAGCATGGTACTGGTAATTTTGTATTTTTTAGTAGAGACGGGGTTTCTCCATATTGGTCAGGCTAGTCTCGAACTCTCAACCTCAGGTGATCTGCCTGCCTCGGCCTCCCAAAGTGCTGGGATTACAGGTGTGAGCCACCGTGCCCAGCCTGAATGATTTTTTTTAACAGCATCCTACTCTTATTTCATGGATGTGGCCTCTTCCTTTGTGTTTCTGAATACCTTAATTTTGTTTATATGTTTTCTTCTTCTTTTGGCACTGCTTCTGTTTCCTCTGAGTTCACTTTTCTCTTTTCTTCCCCCTGTAATTGTCATAAAGTTTTCCTCAAATGTCTGGATAAGCATTTTCTATTGATTCATATTATAAAATGAGACACATAAAAAAAACTGTTGGAAGCTGTGTGTGGTGTTGGTGGTCCCTGTGTTCAGGAAGGGACCTGGTTGTTTCTTCAGGATCTCAGCTGACAGTATCTGTACATCTTTTATCTTGGGCTGGTGAATTTCCTTAGGAAGGAATCCTCTCAATTCCAGCCTGGAGGTGATAAGCCCGGACAACAATACCCTCCCAATCAAGTGGCAGGGGGGCCAAGGAGGTCTCGATATTTCATATGCCAACCTCATTTCATTCCCACGTGCATGGAATAACATCCCTATTCCAAGGGTGCCTGATACCCCAAGTCAGAGCCTGTTCAGCCTCTCCAAAGCTCCAGGCTTCTGATGAATTTAGGGAAAGAGGTCTTTGCTTAGAAGAACAGGGTGAGAGAGTCCAGAGGATCGACCGTCTTTTATGCAACTTCCAGCCAGTTGTCCTATTCCTAGCTCTTCCCATACCCATACCCACAGAGGCAGCCAGAGCCTCCAATAGCTGACGTTTTCATGTTCCAGCACCTCAGACTGGCTCAATTCTTGGTGTTGTCTTTTGCAGGCATGTAGTTTCATCTTTCTGTCATCCACTAAATCAGTTACCATCAGTCCAGCTTCTAGAATTTTACTGACATTTCTTTTGTGCCATAATTTCCTTTTCTGTGCTTTTTGTCCTCATGATTGTATGCTTTTTCATACTTTAACTGTCATTTTAGTGAGGCTTTGGGAGAGAGTAAAAAAACGCATGTGTTCAAGTTGCCATGTTTCTGAGTTACATCTTCTTAGGAGATGCTTTTTGGCAAACCATTTCCATCCTATCACTGGGGTATTTCCTCTCTGGAATGCACTGATTTATCCAGTGCAATATCAGAGGAGGGAAAAGCAACCAGACAGTGTAAACCCTTCAATAAAGCACCAGACACACTGTGATTAAAATGCACTCAGGAATCTGTATGGTGGGTGCAAGCACGGATCAACCTCAGCAAGCGGCCCCATGCGTCCCATTTTGGATGACTGACGAAAATTGATGGCAACAATATAAGTACTGTTCAGCTGTTCAGGATGTTCCATGGACAGTTCTGTGGCTCCTGGTTGCATCCTCTCTAAAATCCTCATGCTAGCATTAACAATTTGGGTGAGACCTGGATTCATTAGGTATTCAAACAGCATTTGTTTAGTCCTAGGAATGAAGGGAAATAAGTTTCATGTAGCTTCATCTTAATGAAAGTTTATTATGTTGTAAATCTGATGTAATTTCAGGGGCTTGACGCCTTGAATGATGGATGCATTATCTGGCATAGGAATCATAAGAAGTGACTTCATAATGTACTCACCACAAATCCCAACACTGGATAGGCCTACTCTATAAATTTTCTGCCTAAATACTGTCACTGTTTTCTTAAAGTGTGTGTGTGTGTGTGTGTGTGTGTGTGTGTGTGTGTG
>NW_026660564.1:0-3080 GCF_009828535.3 Hylobates moloch | reverse complement strand
GAAGGTGGTGGTGGTGGTGATGGTGGTGGTGGTGATGGTGATGGTGGTGGTGACTGTAGTGATAGTGATGGTGATGGTGGTGGTGGTGATTGTATTGATAGTGATGGTGATGATAGTGGCGATGGTAGTGGTGGCAGTGGTGGTGTTGGTAATGTTCTCACTGCTGGAAATAAAGCTGGCCATTTTCTAGAGAAAGCTCATGGCATTTGCTATCTGCTTTCCAACCACCCGCAGAAATCATCATCCGTGCTCCCCATTTCAATCCTGATGGGGCTGCCTGCATGATCAGAGGTGCACTGGACCCCAGGAAGTCAGCACTGGCTAGGATGAGTCCTGTCAGCCCTCAGCTCCCTGTCCAGCCATGGCCCACACTGCTTTCACTGCATCCTTGTCTTTCCCCGAACCATTGACCGCAGGCCACACACCCTCTGACCAGCTCTGTGCCCACTGCTGACCCATTGGCATTTGGGTTCCTTATCTGCCAAGGTCCTGATAAGCACTCACAGGAAGTTGTCTCTGGGGGGGCTGCCCTCCCAGACCCCCTTCTGCCCTCTCCTACCCCAGCTGTGGTTCACCTGAGGACGTTCACTTCCTCTTCTTGTCCCTCAGCCCCTCTTGGGCCTCCCTCCCCTCCCCCAGAAGCACCACCTGGTCTAAGGAGTAGCTTCTCTGCCCACAGCCAGGAAGTGGATGGTGAGTCTCTCTTGACACACCTGGTGTCCCCCGGGTCAGGGGGTGCATGCCTGCTGCTGACGGAGAGCCCACGACTGCCCGGCCTGAACACACTCACTCACTGCTCCCTGCCTCTGAGAGGTGCGGCCCCGGAGGGCGCTGTGTGAGATCACTCGATCACTCTACACCAGACTTTATTATTATTTGTCTCAGTCTGTCGCCCAGGCTAGAGTGCAATCTTGGCTCACTGCAACCTCTGCCTCCCAGGTTCAAGCGATTCTCCTGCCTCAGCCTCCCAAGTAGCTGGGATTAGAGGTGCCCGCCACCACACCCCACTAATTTTTGTATTTTTAGTAGAGATGGGCTTTCGCCATGTTGGCCAGGCTGGTTTTGAACTCCTGACCTCAAGAGATCCGCTTGCTTCGGCCTCCCAAAGCCCTGGGATTATAGGTGTGAGCCACCACGCCCGGCCTACACCAGACTTAAGTACACACACACACACAAATATACATGCATGCTGCACACTCCACAGACATACACACGTCCACACATGCATAAACACACACTCACACAAGAATATACACGCACACACTGAACACTCATGCACAAACACACATAATATGCACTCACACAACAGAGCACACGTACATAACATACAAACACATATGTATGCTGAACCACACACAAATACACATGCGTGCACACAATGCTCATGCATATACACATAACACACACACAAATCACACATATATGCACCATGCTCACAAGCACATACAAACAACACACGTACACGTACTCTCAAACGCACAAACATCCGCACACACAGACACACCCCCTGGCATTTTTCTATCACGCTGAGGGTGGGGTGGAAGTGCTCATGCTGGAAGCTGGGGGATAGGAGCCTTCTCACCTAATTTCTTCCTGATTTCAGGACCTGGGCCACAGAAGCAGCCTCACCATCACACTGCTGCCTCCTGTGGTGGTCAGGGTTCCTGGGGGGTTGGCGGGGCTTCTGCTGACAGAGAGAGGGACGCGCAGGCTCACGCGTGACCAGCGTGTCTCCAGCCCCAGGAGACTGAGGAGGACTTTGAATCCTTGGGAGGACTCAAAATCGGCCCCGGAGTTCTGAGGAACTTTTCCCTACAGGGTGGGGACCGTGGGGGGAGATGCCAGATAAACATGTGCAAGACTTTTCCTGGGTGTCGGGAATTAAAAGAGATTTGTCACGGCAGTGAGTACTCTCCGTGGCTCCTGGGTGTCTCTGCAACCCGGCTCGCCCCTGGCCTCCGGACTGTGTCCCCAACTGCTTCCTTCAAGTGGATGTCCAGTAAATGTCTCACGAGAGACACATCCGTCCTGCCCTGAGCGCACAGCCGCTCCCGCCTCCCATCCCTGCACACGGCTGTCCCCCTCTTGGGTGACAGATCCATCCTGCCAGTTGCTCTGAGTGAATCGCGGTCTCCTGGTTTCCAGGAACCCCATGAGCTCTGTCATCGGAATGCATCCGGAATCTGCCCACTTCCCTGCCTCGCTGGCCTGGATGACTGCATGAGACTCCCACGGTTTCCTATCCACCCCGCCACCGTCTGTGCTCCACGCAGCAGTCACAGCAGTCGAGGGAGCTCCATGCTGCTGGGCTCACAGCCTCCGGCGACTGCCTCCTGAGCAAGTGCCGCCAACAGCCAGGTGGAACTGTGACCCCTGGCTCCTGGCTGCCCTGTCAAAGCTCTCAGGCCTCCCTTTGCTATGAGATGCACTTCTTCCCCCTGCCTTTGCTCCCCCACTAGGGCATCCACTTTGGGTAGGTGCAGGCTTTGTCTGTTCTGCTCACTGGTGAGGAGGAGGACGAGGAGGCGGAGGATGACGCAGTGCCCAGCCCCGGCCTGCCCAGAGGAGGTGCTTAGTAAATATTTGTTGAGAGAATGAATGCATGGAATGCATTTCTATTTCCAGCCCCAGCCAGGCTCCTGGAAGCGCAGAAACAGGAGCAGATTTGCAAAGGAGAAAGCCTGGACGTGGAGGGCTCGAGGTGGGCTTGAACTGCTGGAGGTGCTAAGAAATGGTTTCCTTCCTCCTCAGATCTCTCTGCAGTCTGCGACAGGCCAGGTTTCCCAAGCAACTCATCTGGCTGGGTTAAGAGGGGCCAGAGAGGGTCTGGGGTGGGGGAGGGAGGGGTGAGGCTCCAGCCTGTCCCTGCAGCTGCTCGGGTTCCAAATGCCTGGAAGCCTGGACTCATTCCCACCCAGCCGAGGCAGGCTGCAGAGAGCTGACTCCTTTAAGCTGGCCCCGGCATTTACCCCAGAGCCACAGGTTCTGCCCCGGCTGCCCTGAGGCTGGCCTGGTGGCGGTGCCCCTCCCCTCCACACAAGCGAGCCCAGCCTGGCCCCTCACAGTCACATGCTCCTTGC
>NW_026660563.1:0-3080 GCF_009828535.3 Hylobates moloch | reverse complement strand
GGCAGGAGAATGGCGTGAACCCGGGGGGGGGAGCTTGCAGTGGGCCGGGATTGCGCCACCGCACCCCAGCCTGGGGGAAAAAGGGGACCCCCCCCCAAAAAAAAAAAAAAAAAAAAAGGAAAAGAAAACAGACACGCCTGGTCACATTTTGTAAGGCTCCTATTTTGTTACTTATGGCTATAAGAATATATTTTCAAGGACGCCATGGGTGTTATATATCAATATGCTCCAAAGCCCTAAAGCATTGCCTGGCAGAGTAGGTCTTTGATAGATCTGTGTTGTTGAATGGTTGTCCATCAGTGCAAGATCTTCTTTTCTTTTCTTTTCTTTTCTTTTCTTTTTTTGAGACAGAGTTTTGCTCTTATTGCCGAGGCTGTAGTGCAATGGTGCTATCTCAGCTCACTGCAACCTCCACATTCCAGGTTCAAGCAATTCTCCTGCCTCAGCCTCCCGAGTAGTTGGGATTACAGGCATGTGCCACCACGCGTGGCTAATTTTGTATTTTTAGTAGAGACGGGGTTTCTCCATGTTGGTCAGGCTGGTCTTGAACTCCTGACCTCAGGTGATCTGCCCACCTTGGCCTCCCAAAGTGCTGGGATTACAGGCATGAGCCACAGCGCTTGGCCCAGGGTAAGATTTTCATGTATTGCACACTGACCGGATTTTTCTCAGATTACAGATCAGTCATGTCATAAACTGCGTTCTCTATTTGTCTTTTATTTGTTTTTTATTTATTTTTATTTATTTATTTATTTATTTTTGAGACGGAGTTTTGCTCTTGTTGCCCAGACTGGAGTGCAATAGCGCGATCTCGACTCACTGCAACCTCGGCCTCCCAGGTTCAAGCAATTCTCCTGCTCAGCCTCCCAAGTAGCTAGGACTACAGGCATGTGCCACCACGCCTGGGGAATTTTTTGTATTTTTAGTAGAGACGAGATTTCACCATGTTGGTCATATTGGTCTTGAACTCCTGACCTCAGGTGATCCACTCACCTTGGCCTCCCAGACTGCTGGGATTACAGGTGCGAGCCACTGCACCCAGCCTTATTTATTTTTAATAGAGATGGAAAAAAAAAAAAAAAGAAGACAAAAAAAAAAGTATAACTCCCCTTAAGGCTGGGCACAATGGCTCATGCCTGTAATCCCAGCTCTCAGGGAGGCAGAGGCAGGAGGATAGCTTTAGCCCAGGAGTTCGAGACCCGCCTGGGCAATATAGGGAGGCCCCATTCTCCACAAAAATGAAAAAAAAAAAAAAAAAGACACAAAAAAAATAAATGTAATAGAGATGGGGTCTTGCTATTTTGCCCAGGCTGATCTTCAACTCCTGGCCTCAAATGATCCTCCCACCTTGGCCTCCCAGAATGCTGGGATTACAGATGTAAACCACCCCACTCAGCCTATATCTATTTGATTCTGAGATCTGTAACACTAAAGATAGAAGACAGCCATGGACTTTGCATAGATGACTTTTTTGGCTGCATTGGCTTACTATGCTTTCCTTTAGTGAAGGATTTCCGAATGAAACATCTTCTGTTTGTGGTGAGGGAACACCACTTCTTGGTGCAGGGGGATTGGCAAAATCTTTTGCATCATGAGGTTTGGCTTTTTCTTATTTATTTATTTATTTATTTAGACACAGGGGCTCACTCTTTTGTCCAGTCTGGAGTGCAGTGGTGCGATCATAGCTCACTGTAGCCTTGACCTCTTTGGCTCAAGTAAGCCTCCTGCCCTTAGCCTCCTGTGTAGCTGGGACCACAACTGTGCACCACCACATTCAACTAATTTTTAATTTTCTTTTTTTTTTTTATAGAGATGGGGTGCCGTTTTGTTGCCCAGGCTGGTCTCAAACTCCTGGGCTCAAGTGATCCTCACACCTTGGCCTCCTAAAGTGCTGGGATTACAGGTGTGAGTCACTTCACCTGGCCTGGTTTGATCAGTATGTCTATTATGCTCAATAAGAATTTCAAAGTTCACTGAACTTTTTCATACAATAAAATCATTTACATTTTTCTCTTGGGATTTACACTGAGTTCACTTTAAAATGACAGACTTCGGTTCTTTTCATCATACACAGAATAGAAAGCTTAATTAAATTTGTACTGGTCATAGCTTTTGCCTGTGTCCTTCAGTGTTTAGAAACTGTATAATAAAGACAAGTTTGAATGAACAATATAAGTTCTGTGTACTTCAATTTCAATTGTGTCTCAAAGATCATTTTTCTTTCTCTTGTTAAAATTGCACTGCAATATTCTATATAGTGTGTGCCACATTAAAAAAAATGTGTGTGTGTATGTATAAAAACTGAGCCTTCAGGCCAGGCGTGGTGGCTCATGCCTGTAATCCTAGCATTTTGGGAGGCCAAGGTGGGTGGATCACGAGGTCAGGAGTTCAAGACCAGCCTGGCCAAGATGGTGAAACCCCGTTTCTACTAAAAATAAAAAAATTAGCCGGGCATGGTGGCAGGTGCCTGTAATCCCAGCTATTCGGGAGGCTGAGGCAGGAGAATCACTTGAATCCAGGGGGTGCAGGTTGAAGTGAGCCAAGATCGCCCCACTGCACTCCAGCCTGGGCGATAGAGTGAGACTCCGTCTCAAAAAAAAAAAAAAGCCTTTAATTTTAATTTTTTTTTACTTTCTCTTTTGAAGGAGGAAGACATAAATCATAAGGACAGAACTGATATTAAAGATTTGGTCTGAAAAAGGAAGCCTCCAGGGAATGTTATGAAGAGTCCATGTGGGTAAAACTTAATTGTGCTTTCTATTTCATCAGGAATGATTATTCAGATTCAGAATAAGAGCATTAAAGAACTGTGAATTCTCCATGAAAAATGATAGTTTTTTCTACTTGTGGTTTAGTTTATTGATATTCAATCTTGTTTCGTAAAAAAAGGATGTTTACCATATTAAACACGTTTAAAGATGGAAAACTATTTCTTACATATTAAAAGAGTACAAGAAATATTTAGCCGGTGCCGGGCGCCGTGGCTCACGCTTGTAATCTCAGCACTTTGGGAGGCCGAGGCGGGCGGATCACGAGGTCAGGAGATCGAGACCACGGTGAAACCCCGTCTCTACTAAAAA
>NW_026660562.1:0-3080 GCF_009828535.3 Hylobates moloch | reverse complement strand
CTACTCGGTGGAAATGTTGTATCTGGTTCAAAACGTGTAAAGGAGAGATGTGAACTGTTTTAGATTCCCAAAGGTGTAGAAGCCACAGGAACACAGATGTTTCCTCAATGTAAAGAATAATTGCTGGGAGAAGCCAAGATGGCCGAATAGGAACAGCTCCGGTCTCCAGCTCCCAGCGTGAGCGACACAGAAGACCGGTGATTTCTGCATTTCTGCTTGAGGTACCGGTTTCATCTCACTAGGGTGTGCCAAAAAGTGGGTGCGGGACAGTCGGTGAAGCGCACTGTGCGCGAGCCGAAGCAGGGCGAGGCATTGCCTCACTCGGGAAGCGCAAGGGGTCAGGGAGTTCCCTTTCCTAGTCAAAGAAAGGGGAAACAGACGGCACCTGGAATATCGGGTCAGTTCCATCCTAATACTGCGCTTCTCCAACGGGCCTGGAAAACGGCACACTAGGAGATTGTGTCCCGCACCTGGCTCGGAGGGTCCTGTGCCCACGGAGTCTCGCTGATTGCTAGCACAGCAGTCTGAGATCAAGCTGCAAGGCGGCAGCGAGGCTGGGGGAGGGGCGCCCGCCATTGCCCAGGCTTGCTTAGGTAAACAAAGCAGCCAGGAAGCTCGAACTGGGTGGAGCCCACCACAGCTCAAGGAGGCCTGCCTGCCTCTATAGGCTCCACCTCTGGGGGCAGGGCACAGACAAACAAAAACTCAGCAAGAACCTCCACAGACTTAAAGGTCCCTGTCTGACTGACAGCTTTGAAGAGAGTAGTGGTTCTCCCAGCACGCAGCTGGAGATCTGAGAACGGACAGACTGACTCCTAAGGTGGGTCCCTCACCCCTGAGCAGCCTAACTGGGAGGCACCCCCCCAGTAGGGACAGACTGACACCTCATTCAACCGGGTACTCCTCTGAGACAAAACTTTCAGACGAACTATCAGACAGCTGAATTTGTGGTCTCACGAAAATCCGCTGTTCTGCAGCCACCGCTGCTGACACCCAGCCAAACAGGGTCTGGAGTGGACCTCTAGTAAACTCCAACAGACCTGCAGCTGAGGGTCCTGTCTGGTAGAAGGAAAACTAACAAACAGAAAGAACATCCACACCAAAAACCCATCTGTACATCACCATCATCAAAGACCAAAAGTAGATAAAACCACAAAGATGGGGAAAAAACAGAACAAAAAAACTGGAAACTCTAAAAAACAGAGCACCTCTCCTCCTCCAAAGGAACGCAGTTCCTCACCAGCAACGGAACAAAGCTGGATGGAGGATGACTTTGATGAGTTGAGAGAAGAAGGCTTCAGACGATCAAACTACTCTGAGCTACGAGAGGAAATTCAAAACAATAGCAAAGAAGTTAAAAACTTTGAAAAAATATTAGAAGAATGGATAACTAGAATAACCAATGGAGAGAAGGGCTTAAAGGAGCTGATGGAGCTGAAAGCCAAGTTTCGAGAACTACGCGAAGATTGCAGAAGCCTCAGTAGCAGATGCGATCAACTGGAAGAAAGGGTATCGCTGATGGAAGATGAAATGAATGAAATGAAGAGAGAAGGGAAGTTTAGAGAAAAAAGAATAAAAAGAAATGAACAAAGCCTCCGAGAAATTTGGGACTATGTGAAAAGACCAAACCTACGTCTGATTGGTGTACCTGAAAATGATGGGGAGAATGGAACCAAGTTGGAAAACACTCTGCAAGATATTATCCAGGAGAACTTCCCCAATCTAGCAAGGCAGGCCAGCATTCAGATTCAGGAAATACAGAGAACGCCACAAAGATACTCCTCGAGAAGGGCAACTCCAAGACACATAATTGTCAGATTCACCAAAGTTGAAATGAAGGAAAAAATGTTAAGGGCAGCCAGAGAGAAAGGTCGGGTTACCCACAAAGGGAAGCCCATCAGACTAACAGCTGATCTCTCAGCAGAAACTCTACAAGCCAGAAGAGAGTGGGGGCCGATATTCAACATTCTTAAAGAAAAGAATTTTCAACCCAGAATTTGCTATCCCGCCAAACTAAGCTTCATAAGTGAAGGAGAAATAAAATACTTTACAGACAAGCAAACGCTGAGTGATTTTGTCACCACCAGGCCTGCCCTAAAAGAGCTCCTGAAGGAAGCACTAAACATGGAAAGGAACAACCGGTTCCAGCCACTGCAAAAACATGCCAAATTGTAAAGACCATCGAGGCTAGGAAGAAACTATAGCAACTAACGAGCAAAATAACCAACTAACATCATAATGACAGGATCAGATTCACACATAACAATATTAACGTTAAATGTAAATGGGCTAAATGCTCCAATCAAAAGACACAGACTGGCAAACTGGATAAGGAGTCAGGACCCATCAGTGTGCTGTATTCAGGAAACCCATCTCACGTGCAGAGACACACATAGACTCAAAATAAAGGGATGGAGGAAGATCTATCAAGCAACTGGAAAACAAAAAAAGGCAGGGGTTGCAATCCTAGTCTCTGATAAAATAGACTTTAAACCAACAAAGATCAAAAGAGACAAAGAAGGCCATTACATAATGGTAAAGGGATCAATTCAACAAGAAGAGCTAACTATCCTAAATATATATGCACCCAACACAGGAGCACCCAGATTCATAAAGCAAGTCCTCAGTGACCTACAAAGGGACTTAAATTCCCACACAATAATAATGGGAGATTTTAACACCCCACTGTCAACATTAGACAGATCAACGAGACAGAAAGTTAACAAGGATATCCAGGAATTGAACTCAGCTCTACATAAAGTGGACCTAATAGACATCTACAGAACTCTCCACCCCAAGTCAACAGAATATACATTTTTTTCAGCACCACACCACACCTATTCCAAAATTGACCACATAGTTGGAAGTAAAGCTCTCCTCAACAAATGTAAAAGAACAGAAATTATAACAAACTGTCTCTCAGACCACAGTGCAATCAAACTAGAACTCAGGATTAAGAAATTCACTCAAAACCGCTCAACTACATGGAAACTGAACAACCTGCTCCTGAATGACTACTGGGTACATAATGAAATGAAGGCAGAAATAAAGATGTTCTTTGAAACCAACGAGAACAAAGA
>NW_026660561.1:0-3081 GCF_009828535.3 Hylobates moloch | reverse complement strand
GGGCGCCTGTAGTCCCAGCTACTCGGAGAGGCTGAGGCAGGAGGATGGCGTGAACCCGGGAGGCGGAGCTTGCAGTGAGCCGAGATCGCGCCACCGCACTCCAGCCTGGGCGACAGAGCAACACTGTCTTTAAAAAAAAAAAGAAAAGAAAAAGAAAAAAAAGAAAACAAAAAAACCAACAGAAACCTTAGGAATGAAGAATTAAATGAATTAAATAAAAAGTACAACTGAGAGCTTCAATGGCACACTAGATCAAACAAAAGAATTTCTGAACTTGCAGACAGGACTTTTGAAATAACCCAGCCTGAGGGAAAAAAGGAGAAAAAAAAGAGTAAAAAGAATCAAAGAAAGTCTATGAGACCTGTGCCACGATAACAGATTTTGAAAATATAGAAGAGAAACAGAGAGAGGAGACAGACAAAGACACGGAAAACTTATTTAACAAAATAATAGCTGAAAACCTCCCAATTCTTGGGAGAGATATGGACATCCAGTTCCCTGAAGCTTAAAGGGTCCCATACATATTCAACCCAAAAAGGCCTTTTCTAAGGCACATAATAATCAATGTGTCAAAAGTCAAACACAAAGAAAAACTTCTAAAATTAGCAAGAGAGAAGCATCAAATCACAAATAAACAAGTCTCCATTAGACTATCAGTTTTCACAGCAGAAACCTTGAAGGCTAGGAGAGATTCGGATGATATATTCAAAGTGATAATGAGAAATCAGTCAGCAAAGAGTACTGTACATAGCACAGCTACCCATCAGAAATTAAAGAAATAAAGTCTTTCCCAGACAAGCAAATGCTTACGGAATTCATCACCATAAGACCAGCCTGACAAGAAATGCTTAAGGGAGTGCTTCAATCGCAAGTGAAAGAACAATACTAACGCAAACACACAGGACACTATCAACCTAACTGTTAAAAGTAAATTCACATTCAAACTGAGAATTCTACATTACTGAAATGATGCTTTAGAATCTTTCAAATCACCCTTGAGAAAGCTGAACATCAAAATAGTCAAAAATATTTATATCTACAATGAGTTCTTAATAAACACCCAGTACAGAACAATATAAATTAAGGCAAAAAAGTACAAATTTTGTGCGCTGACAAAGGATGTGGGGGTAGTATAGCAGGTTCGTGTGTGATCAAAATTTTTATCAACTTTAAATAGTCTATCGTAACTCTACATCTTTAAATGTAAGCTCCAGAGTAACCAGAGAAAAAAATTACACCAGATATGTCAATGAAATAAAGGAATCAAAGCTTATCAGTACAGAAACTCCCCAAACCATAAAGCAAACAATAAAAGAAGAAGAAAGAAACAAAAGATCTACAAAACAACCAGAAAACAATTAACAAAATGACAGAAGTTAACTTCTTGCCTTTTAATACTATCTTTGAATACAGATGGTTTCAATTCTCCAATAACAAGATGTAGAGTGGCCAAATGGTTTTTCATACATGTTTCCCCAGTCCAGACACCCAAGAGTATGTCCCTCTCTTGGGCATAAGAAAATCTAGAGTTATATTTAGGGCATCATGTGTGGTGAACAGTTGACCGAGCTGGCATGCTCACAATGACCAAATTATGTTCGTCATATTTTAATCCAATACACTGATCTACTATGAACTTGTAAATAATGTATTGGCTTTGTAGACACATTCCAGGAAGACCAGAGAAACTGACTTTTATCCATATGGAATAATCCACTGGCAAATTTCTTTTAGGACAGACCAAAGCTCATCTAGAACATAATCTTTACATACTTGGATCCTTCCCATCAGACGAGAAAGAACATCTGGGCTGAAAGGCTCCACTAGAAGAGCAATGTGGGATGGTGCTGTGCTGACAACTGGTAGTCCCTGCCCTACATCTCTGTAGAGGACTGGAGCCCAGAGCATGCCATGGTCAACTTGTATGTTGAAGTGAAGACCTCCTTCGAGGTGTGCATGTGCTTATTACAGATATGCCACGGTGCTAAGTACCCCAGGACTACAGGAAAAAATAAGAATAGATGCTGTATCCACGATCATGAGGCACACAGGCCAGAGTGCCAGCTGTGGAATTGCACGGCTCGGGTTCAAAGCCTGGCTGGGCCATGACCACCTGAATGACCTGAGGAATGGTCTCAGGCAAATTTGTAAAAAGAAGCGGAGACCCTGCCTGCCAGGGAGGCATGCGGTAAGAGGCAGCATCCAGTCAGGTCAGGGCACCGCGTCCTCTCTTTGGAAACCTGCGGAGCAAGGCTGGTGGCCCTCGAGGCCACAATGGCCACGGAGAAGGCGGGCCTGGCTCCAGGCAGCATAGAGGCACTAGAGAGGCCCCGGGGGGAGCCTGGCGGGATCTGGCTGGTCCTGTGCTCTGCTTCCAGCAGGTCCTGGCCCTGTAACCCGGGGGACAGGGCCGGCCAAGACAGGGCCACTGGGTGCCAGCCAGCACCTGGGCCAGGCGCCAGGCAGGAAGGGCTCTGGCGGATCAGCCCCGCACCCCCAACAGCCCCACGGGGGGCCCATCCAGGGCCACACACCTGCCCCCAGGAGCAGGATGTCCCTGAGGCTAGAGTCCAGCTGGACCGGTGGAAGGGTCTCGCCCTTTGCCCTTTGACTCCTCTTGTAGGCACCCTCGCTGAGCTCCTAAGCACTCCTCCACACCCTGGCTCTGTCACCAGCCCCATAGTGATGTCATAACTCCCAGGGGCCCAGTGTGCACCTCGCCACAGAGAATTGGGTGACTTAGGAGTATCCTCTCTGCTCCTGACCCTTAGTTTCGTCTGTACACAACTCGATCAAAATGGGTAACTCACTAAGCAGATTTCGTTCCTGGTCCCGCCGCAGGTCCTGGCCATGCCACTGGCGACTTGCTCGTCTTGTCCGTGAGGCCCTCCCAGCTGGCCGGGCTCACCCCGCGGCTCCTGCACCTGTGCCTGCCCCGGGACTCCTGGGCCGTTTCCCACTCCTCTTCAACCGTCAGCGATACCTTGGGCCTTCTTTTCCAGTCAGGTGGGATGGCGCCCCTATGAGGCTGTGCCTTATCCCTCGGAACACGGGCGCCCTACAGAGGGTCCTGCCTCCTGT
>NW_026660560.1:0-3081 GCF_009828535.3 Hylobates moloch | reverse complement strand
AAATAGGAGGGGAAGAGGGGTGGGATTAGGGTTGGGTTTTGCAGTTGCAGAATTTTAGTGGTCAAGGCAACTAAAAACATTATATAGATCCTCACTAATCCTGGTGTCCCTGACTCCACTTAGGCTTACAAGGTCAAGACCGATGCCCACCGCACAGCACTGGGAGTCATATTATAAGACGACCTCAGCTCTGGCAAATCTCTGTACTGTCTTGGGAGCTGGTTCTGGTAGAGGCCAACCATCTAGTTTGGGAATGGGAATTGCTCACTACCAAGGTTGCTTCCAGCTTTCAAAGAGTCTGTGTTGAGGTAACTAGGAGAGCCATGCTGGGTCCAGAAGCTCAGGCCAGGCCAGTCATGCAGAACAAAATGTTTATTTTCTTGAGTGCACTCTTTGTTAAGTGTGTGTTATGTGTGTGTCTATGTGTGTGTATATATGTGTGCGTGTGTGTGTATATAAATATGTGTATATGTGTGTATATAGCTACAAATATATATTAGATTTAACATATAGCATATATAATATATATATTTTGTGGATGGTGAGGTTATATGGAAGAATGCAGTAGACACTGTTTATATGCTATCATCTTACCTGGAAGTCAAGGATATGTAATCTAAATTTGCTTAAGCAATTAATTCATTAATTCACAGCTTACTGACTAGCCTCAGTGACCTTCAATGGTTATCCGAAGCCTAAAAGTATGTAACACTATGCCAAGAATGAAGAAAGGTTAAAAAAAAAAGTTGTGTGCTCTGTCTTCAAGAAGCTCAGAGTCTTTGGGGGAGACAGGCATGTAATTTAGTACATTTTACATCTGACAGAAATTAAGTGTTAAAAGAGAAGTATACAACAAGTAACATGGAAGCTCTGATGAGAAAAGAATCAATTCTGTCTGTGAGGATTATGGACTAGACCCTGAGAAGATAATCTTTGAAGTACCCTTGGGGCATAAATGGAATTTCACTTCAATGGTTATAAAATAATTAGTCTTGGCTGCAACACTTTTTTTTTTTTTTGAGGTAGAGTTTCGCTCTTGTTGCCCAGGCTGGAGTGTAATGGCGTGATCTTGGCTCACTGCAACTTCCACCTCCCAGGTTCAAGCGATTCTCCTGCCTCAGCCTCCTGAGTAGCTGGGATTACAGGTGCCTGCCACCATGCCCAGCTAATTTTTTGTATTTTTAGTAGAGACAGGGTTTCACCATGTTGGCCAGGCTGGTTTCAAACTCCTGACCTCAGGTGATCCACCCACTTCGGCCTTCCAAAGTGCTGGGATTACAGGTGTGAGCCACTGTTCCCGGCCTGCTGCAACACTTTTAACTTATGTTTGTATAGCAGTCCCACTGACTGAGTAGCCTCAGGCGCTTTGTCTTGTTTAATTGGAATAATAATTTTGCAAGATTAGGTAAGAGGGTATTTTTTTTTTCAGGTAAGATTGAAATTTAGAGAGCCTTAATGACTCCCCCTAAGGTGACCCAGTTATTTGGGTGAGGGAAGGATGTAGATGGGGAGCTAGTATCGTCTATCTGTCTCCAAGTACTGTGAGAGCCCTTTCTCAGCCCTTGCTTTTAACAGGCTAACCAGAGGTGCATTTCAGGAGTTTGCAAATTTTAATCATTCATAGCTTAATGATACAGGAATTTTTGCTCCTTAGTTCAGCTAAAATCCGGGTTCTTGTCTCACAACCAGGAAAAATTAGGCACATGGACATATTGAAAGGTGAGGAGGATGGATTCATTAGGCAAAAAGAAAGCTCTCAGCAAAGAAAGAGGGGGTCCTCTCAACAAACTCCCACTTCACAGATTGAATACCAGGCCACCACACACGAGCTGAAGAAGACCGACTCCTCCTCCTGCATAAGGCGTGAATTCCTGGTGGTTCCATCCCATTTCCCCAGTGCATGTGGGCCTGCTGCAGGCATGCCCAGGCAAGACCTTGTGCAGGTTCCCTCATCTGCACAAAAACATCTGGCACAGACACTTGTGGGGCAGGTCAGAGATTTTCCAGGGACACTGCCTTATCTGCCTCCTGCATCTATCATTTAGCCTCAGTGACCATCAGTAGTTCTCCAAGTGTGGTCCTCAGACCAGCAGCCTCAATATCACCTGGAAACTTGTTAGAAATATAAGTGCTCAGACCCCAGTCTGCACCTGCTGAATCAGAAGTGGTGGAGCAAGGTCCAGCAGGCTGTGTTTGAACAAGCCCTTCAGGGGATTCTGATGCAGGCTTAAGTGTGCGAATCTCTGATGTAGTTGATCTGAGTAACAGTTTTGAGGATTCTCTTAAATTAGATGATATGAAAACATGAGAACTGACTCTAAAAAAGCCTCCGACAACCCAAGTAATCCTTTTAGTATCAGCACCTAGGTTAAATCATGCTTTCCTTTCCTTGTCTGAGGACACTTATCAAGCAGGACGATGTGCCATAGGGCTAGAATAAATTTGGTATTTAAACTGCATGTACTTATTTCTCTTTGAGAAAACACAAATATATTCATAGTCACAGAAAACAGGGGACCTAGAATGCAAAGTAAAGTTCTCCCATAACTAAAATGCAAGGTTATATGTTGCTTCAGAACACAAAGAGATGGATTTCTGACAAGGGTTACCCACCAAAGAGACCCCAATCCTGAAAACTTCCAGATCGCACCCGAGAACATGCAGTTCCCGAAGAAATTCAATAGAAAAATGGGAGAGATCCTAGTGTCATGGCATTTCATTCTCTTGAATAGTTGGTGAGAAAAAAACAAGAGGGATGAGGGGATTCTGTTACCATGACAACGTGGAGAGGCCTGGCTGGTACCTTGGAGCTGACAAAGCTGGGCATCCCGATTCTACAAGAGAGAAACAGGGCTGTTGAGGCCTGGGGATTGGGTAGAAATGAATATTCTTCTATTCTTGTACACTTCTGCCACACTGCCTGGTTTTTAAAAAATTGATGCAATTAAACAGCATGCACAGTGACTGTGGCTGATGAACATCTTTTCATGCATTTCGCCTACCTGGAAGGCACTCCCCTCCTTTTCTGTCTACTTTCTATTCATCTCTCACTCAATAGCTCCAAACCTGCTTCCTCAGGGA
>NW_026660559.1:0-3081 GCF_009828535.3 Hylobates moloch | reverse complement strand
TTGAGCAGTTCTGAAACACTCTTTCTGTAGAAGCTGCAAGTGGATATTCCGAGTGCTAAGTGGCGAATAGGGGAAAAAGGAATATCTTCAAATAAAAATTACACAGAAGCATTCTATGAAACTTTTTTCTGTTCTGTGCATTCTACTAACAGAGTTGAGCCTTACTTTTGATTGAGCATTTCCGAAACACTCTTTCTGTAGAAACTGCAAGTGGACATTCGGAGCGGTAAGGGGCCCAAAGCGGTAAAAGGAATATCTTCAAATAGAAACTACACAGAAGCATTCTGTGAAACTTCTTTGTGTTCAGTGCATTCAACTAACAGAGTTGAACTTTACTTTTGATTCAGCAGTTCTGAAACACTCTTTCTGTAGAAACTCCAACTGGATCTGTTCTATGCATTCAACTAACAGAGTTGATCCTTACTTTTGATTGGGCAGTTCTGAAACACTCTTTCTGCGAAAACTGCAAGTAGACATTCCGAGCGCTAAGTGGCCTATAGTGGAAAAAGGAATATCTTCAAATGAAAACTACACAGAAGCATTCTGTGAAAATTCTTTCTGTTCTGTGAATTCAACTAACAGAGTTGAAACTTACTTTTGATTGAGCAGTTCTGAAACACTCTTTCTGTAGAAACTGCAAGTGGACCTACCGAGTGCTAAGGGACATATTGTGGAAAAAGGAATATCTTCAAATGAAAGCTACACAGAAACATTCTGTCAAACTTCTTTCTGTTCTATGCATTCAACTAACAGAGTTGAACATTAATTTTGATTGAGCAGTTCTGAAACACTGTTTCTGTAGAAACTTCTAGTGGACATACGACTGAAAAGGGACCTATAGTGGAAAAAGTAGTATCTTTAAATAAAAAGTAAACAGAATTGTTCTGTAAAACTTCCTTCTGTTCTGTGCATTGAACTAACAGAGTTGAATCTTACTTTTGATTGAGCAGTTCTGAAACACTCTTTCTGTAGAAACTGCAGTGGACACGCGGAGCGCAAAGGGGCACATAGTGGAAAAAGGAATATCATCAAATAAAAACAACACAGAAGCATTCTGTGAAACTTCTCTGTGTTCTGTGCATTCAACCAACAGATTTGAACCTTACGTTTGATTGAGGAGTTCCAAAACACAACCAACAGATTTGAACCTTACGTTTGATTGAGGAGTTCCAAAACACTCTTTCTGTAGAAACTGCAAATGGAGGTTCAGAGCGCTAAGTGGCCTATAGTGGAAATAGGAATAACTTCAAATAAAAACTACACAGAAGCATTCTGCGAAGCTTCTCTCTGATATTTGCATTCAACAATCGGAGTTAAACCTTACTTTTGATTGAGCAGTTTTGAAACACTCGTTCTGTAGAAACTGCAAGTGGACATTCGGAGCACTAAGGGGCCTATCGTGGAAAAAGGAATATCCTCAAATAAAAACTACAAGGAAGCATTCTGTGAAAATTCTTTCTCTTCTGTTCATTCAACTAACAGAGTTGAACATTACTTTTGATTGAGCAGTTCTGAAACACACTTTCTGTAGAAACTGCAAGTGGACATTTGGAGCGCTAAGGGGCCTATAGTGGTAAAAGCAATATCTACAAATAAAAACTACACAGAAGCATTCTGTGAAACTTCTTTGTGTTCTGTCATTCAACTAACCGAGTTGAAACTTACTTTTGATTTAGCAGTTCTGAAAACCTCTTTCTGCAGAAACTGCAAGTGGACATTCAGAGCGCTAAGGGGCCTATAGCGGAAAAAGGAATGTCTTCAAACAAATACTACATGGAAGTATTTTGTGAAACTTCTTTCTCTTCTGTGCATTCAACTAATAGAGTTGAACCTTACTTTTGATTGGGCAGTTCTGAAACACTCTTTCTGTAGAAACCGCAAGTGGACATTCTGAGCGCTAAGGGGCCTATAGTGGAAAAAGGACAATCTTCAAATAAAAACTACACAGAAGCATTCTGTTAAACTACGTACTGTTACGTGCATTCAAATAACGGAGTTGAACCTTACTTTTGATTTAGCTGTTCAGAGACACTCTTTCTGCGGAAACTGCAAGTTGACATTCGGAGCGCTGAGTGGCCTATAGTGGAGAAGGGAATATCGTCAAAGAAAAACTACACAGAAGCATTCTGTGAAACTTCTTTCTGTTCTATGCATTCAACTAACAGGGTTGAACCTTACTTTTGATTGGGCAGTTCTGAAACTCTTTCTGCGGAAACTGCAAGAGGACATTCTGAGCGCTAAGGGGCCTATAGTGGAAAAAATATTATCTTCAAATAAAAATACACAGAAGCATTTTGTGAAACTACTTTCTGTTGTGTGCATTCCTTTCACAGAGTTGAAGCTTACTTTTGTTTGAGCAGTTCTGAAACACTCTTTCTGTAGAAGCTGCAAGTGGATATTCCGAGTGCTAAGTGGCGAATAGGGGAAAAAGGAATATCTTCAAATAAAAATTACACAGAAGCATTCTATGAAACTTTTTTCTGTTCTGTGCATTCAACTAACAGAGTTGAGCCTTACTTTTGATTGAGCATTTCCGAAACACTCTTTCTGTAGAAACTGCAAGTGGACATTCGGAGCGGTAAGGGGCCCATAGCGGTAAAAGGAATATATTCAAATAGAAACTACACAGAAGTATTCTGTGAAACTTCTTTGTGTTCAGTGCATTAAACTAACAGAGTTGAACTTTACTTTTGATTCAGCAGTTCTGAAACACTCTTTCTGTAGAAACTCCAACTGGACATTCGGAGTGCTAAGGGCCCTAAAGTGGACAATGGAATATCTTCAAATAAAAACTACACAGAAGCATTCTGTGAAACTTCTATCTGTTCTATGCATTCAACTAACAGAGTTGATCCTTACTTTTGATTGGGCAGTTCTGAAACACTCTTTCTGCGAAAACTGCAAGTGGACATTCCGAGCGCTAAGGGGCCTATAGTGGAAAAAGGAATATCTTCAAATGAAAACTACACAGAAGCATTCTGTGAAAATTCTTTCTGTTCTGTGAATTCAACTAACAGAGTTGAAACTTACTTTTGATTGAGCAGTTCTGAAACACTCTTTCTGTAGAAACTGCAAGTGGAC
>NW_026660558.1:0-3082 GCF_009828535.3 Hylobates moloch | reverse complement strand
ATTTATTTTATTTATTTTTTGAGTCAGAGTCTCGCTCTGTCACCCAGCTTAGAGTGTGGTGGTGTGATCTTGGCTCACTACAACCTCTGCCTCCTGGGTTCAAGGGATTCTCATGCCTCAGACTCCCAAGTGGCTGGGACTACAGGCACGCACCGCCACACCCAGCTAATTTTTGTATTATTTTCAGTTGAGATGGGATTTCACCAAGTTGGCCAGGCTGGTCTCAAACTCCCCACCTCAAGTGATCTGCCCGTCTTGGCCTCCCAAAGTGTTGGGATTACAGGCGTGAGGCATGGTGTCCGGCCCTAATGTGAGTGATTTTTTTTTTTTTTTTTTTTGAGACAGAGTCTTTCTCTGTCCCTCAGGCTGGAGTGCAGTGGCGCGATCTTGGCTCACTGCAAGCTCCGCCTCCAGGGTTCATGCCATTCTCCTGCCTCAGCCTCCCAAGTAGCTGGGACTACAGGCGCCCGCCAACACGCCCAGCTAATTTTTTGTATTTTTAGTAGAGACGGGGTTTCACTGTGTTAGCCAGGATGGTCTTGATCTCCTGACCTCGTGACCTGCCCGCCTCGGCCTCCCAAAGTGCTGGGATTACAGGTATGAGCCACCACGACCGGCCACTTTTAAATTTTTTGTAGAGATAAGATCTCCCTATTTTGCCCACGCTGTTCTCAAAATCTTGGCTTCAAGCAATCCTTCTGCCTCTCTGCCTCCGAAAGTGCTGGGATTACAGGCATGAATCATCATGCCCAGTTAAGAGTTCTTTATATATTGTGGATACTGACTCTTACCAGATATGTGATTTGCAAATATTTTCTCCCATTATGTAGGTTGTCTTTTCGCTTCCTTGATAGTGTCTTTGCACAAAAGTGTTTAAGTTTGATGAAGTTGAATTAATCTGTTGTCTTTTGTTGCTCGTGTTTTTGGTGTCCTTAGAATCCACTGCCAAATTCAAAATTATAAACATTTACCCTTAAGTTTTCTTCTAATAGGTTTATCATATTTAACTCTAATATTTAGGTCATTGATCCATTTTGAGTTAATTTTTGTCTACGGAGTGAGGTGGGGGGTTGAACTTTATTCTTTTGTGTGTTGTTATGCACTTATCTCTGTCCTCTTCGTTGAAGAGATTCTTCCCCATTGAATCATCCTGCTACCTTTGCTGAAAATCACGGCTGGGAGTGGTGGCTCACACCTGTAATCCTAGTACTTTGGGAGGCCGAGGCAGATGGATTGCCTGAACTCAGGAGTTCGAGACCAGCCGGGGCAGCACGGTGAAACCCCGTCTCTACTAAAATACAAAAAAAAAATTAGCCAGGTGTGGCAGCGTGCACCTGTAGTCCCAGCTACTCTGGAGGCTGAGGCAGGAGAATTGCTTGAGCCTGGGAGGTGGAGATTGCAGTAAGAAGAGATTGCACCACTGCACTCCAGCCTGGGCAACAGAGGAAGTCTCCACCTCAAAAAAAAAAAAAAAAGAAAGAAAGAAAAAGAAAATCACTTGGCTCTAGATGGAGGAGGGTTTCATCACTTTGAGCTAATAACTTGACTTCTCTTAGCGTCAGCTTCCTTACTTGTAAGATAGGTGTTGAGAAGATGAGAAAAGGTTTGTAAGATGAGAAACAGATTTTGTTTTTGTTTTTGTTTTGAGAGGGAGTCTTGCTCTGTCGCCCAGGCTGAAGTGCAGTGGTGCGATCTCTGCCCACTGCAAACTCTGCCTCTTGGGTTCAAGTGATTCTCTTGCCTCAGCCTCCCAAATAGCTGGGATTACAGGCCGCTGCCACCATACCCAGTTGATTTTTGTATTTTTAGTAGAGATGGGGTTTCACCACGTTGGCCTGGCTGGTCTCAAACTCCTAACCTCAGGTGATCCGCCCACCTTGGCCTCCCAAAGTGCTGGGATTACAGGCATGAGCCACCATGCCCAGCTGAGAAACAGATTGGATGGGGATTTTTCTTCTGTCTCCTCCTCCCATTCTTATCTGAACTTCTCTCTGACCCCTGCTAACTCCTAGAGAGAATCAAACTGTTCTAACTCTTGATTAAAACTCCAGGTTCTGCTGACTTGGTCTGCTCTGGTGGCAAAGAGGCTATTGTAAGCATTATTAGAAGTATGTTTTTATTTTTATTTATTTTTTGAGACAGAGTCTTACTCTGTAGCCCAGGCAGGAGTACGGTGGAGTGATCTCAACTCACTGCAACCTCTGCCTCCTGGGTTCAAGCGATTCTCATGCCTCAGTCTCCTGAGTAGCTGGGACTAGAGGTGCGTGCCACCATGCCTGGCTAATTTTTTTTGTATTTTTAGTAGAGACAGGGTTTCACCATGTTGGCCAGGCTGGTCTCGAACTCCTGATCCATCCGCCTCGGCCTCCCAAAGTTTTGGGATTAAAGGCACGAGCCACTGCGCCCGGCCTACTTGAAGTATGTTTTTAGATCTTCAGCTATATCTTCTTACTATGGATTAGAACTTGGCATAAGAGCAAAGCGGAATGAATATGATGATATAATCAATTTTTAGGCCTGAACATGCCCCAGGTATCATCTCATCCAGTCTTCTCATTTACAGTTGGGGAAACTGGCTGGGCGTGGTAGCTTAGACCTATAATCCCAGCACTTTCAGAGGGCAAGGCAGGAGGATAGCTTGAGCCCAGGAATTCGAGACCACCCTGGCAGCATAGAGAGACCCCCATCTCTACAAAAGAGATAAATAAAGGGGAAACTGAGGCTCAGGGAGAGTAAGTGACCTATTCCCAAAACTGCCCCCTTCTGGTGTGGGTGATGAGGACGTGAAATTAGGCTTCCATGGGAAATCTGTTGAAAATCTTTCCTTTCTCCCTTCAACTTGCATATTCTGCTTGCTCCTACCCAGGTGGAAATGATATTTATAAAATATTGGTGTGTCTGTTGGTAGAGTCTGTGCCTGTTTACAGAACTGTCTGCTCTGAACCAAATGAGAGGAACTGAAATATCTATTATGCGTTTTGGACTAAAAATATTATCTTATTCTGTTTGGAGATATTCTGAACATAGTTATTTAATTACAGGTTTGGCCCATTTTCCATTTATGGGCCTGACTTAAATATAT
>NW_026660557.1:0-3083 GCF_009828535.3 Hylobates moloch | reverse complement strand
TGAGTTGTGGTAATTTATAAAGATTAACCAAGATTTTTTCTTTCTTTTTTTTTTTTTTTGAGACAGAGTCTTGCTCTGTTGCCCAGGCTGGAGTGCAATGGCACACTCTCAGCTCACTGCAACCTGTGCCTCCCGGGTTCAAGTGATTCTCCTGCCTCAGCCTCCTGAGTAGCTGGGATTACAGGCGCACGCCACCATGCCTGGCTAATTTTTTTGTATTTTTAGTAGAGATGGGGTTTCACAATGTTGGCCCAACTGGTCTTGAACTCCTGACCTCATGATCCACCGCCTGGGCCTCCCAAAGTGCTAGGATTACAGGTGTTGAGCCACCACACCCAGCCCTAACCAAGATATTAATAATATACGTGAAATAATTTTATAAAGTAGAGAAGTGTGTTCTTCCTATGGTTGGGGATTTATATAAGGAGGAATGTTAACATTTGTTGCATACCTAATATATGCAACGTACTTCACATACATTATCTTCTTTACTGTAACACTATGAAGTAGGAGATATTATATTCATTTTACAGATAACTAGCCTCAAGCTACATGATTATGAAGTAGTGAAGCATGATCACCACTGCCTGTCTTGGCTTTCAGAGCAGTAATGGTCAGGCCATTTTTGGTCCTGCCTTGGCTACCAAGAAGAGAGGAAGGGAGTAGATGAGAAAATAGAAGGAGACCCTCTGTGTTGCCGTCAGCAAATAAGGAGCTATCTGAGAATTTGTACTAGTCACTGACTTGATAGGATAGATATCTGCCACTTGTCTTTGTGACAAAACTGGAAAGACAGGAGAGGCCACAGTATTGGCAAGGGTTCCTCCATTTGAAAGTCTGTGGTGAGGAGCCGTGCCTCTCGTCTGAAATCATCTTGAAATATGACTCAGCCACCAGCTTCTTGATTTCTGTACTTCCCTTGTCCTCTGTCAAACAAATGTGATTGCAAGTGCTCACTGCAGCCTGGGCACAAGGGATCTTTCCACCTCATCTTCCAGGGTAGCTGGGACTATCGGCATGCACCACCACACCCAGATAATTTTTTAAATCTTTTGTAGAGACAGGTTCTTGCTATGTTGCCCAGGCTGATCTCAAACTCCTGGCCTCAAGGGATCCTCCCACCTTAGCATCCCAAAGCACTGGGATTACAGGTGTGAGCCACCACACCTGGCTACTTATTATAATTTTTAAACCTAAAGGAGTGGTGAAGCCAAAAAAGCATTTTGGAGTTCATATGGACTGAATTTTTCTAGTGTTTTTCTGCCTGAACACAAATGAAGTCAAAGCTTTCACCTGGCCTGAAAGCTTGAGGTGACAGCAGTCCATTAGGTGTGAGGTCTTTCCTCCCATGTCAGTGCAGCCCTGCTTATGACCCTATTAGGCTTTGACAAAACAATGGGAGTACCCTTCAAAGGGAAAGTGGGAGCTGAACTGCTTTTGTTGGTGGTGAGGGACCATTGTTATAATCAAACAAAACTGGGGAGATATGATGAGAAATTAATTTCCTGAAAATAGAAATTATAGGGAAAGGTTTTCATTATTAAACCTCAATTTTGGCTTTAGGGTTTTAGGATTAGCATTTAAATTATTGGAACCGTTTTTGCCTATGTGCTTATAGGGTCTCTAAATGCATTTGTAAAATTTCAGACTGATTGATGGCCTGAATTGATGTTCAGTCCATCATCATTGACTGAATGTTGAAATGATGTCTACAACAAATTTTAATGTCATTACAGACCTTTAAAATGTTAAGAAGATTAAAATAGAAAAAGGCCACTGTGTCTGGTTGGTGACTTTTGGTCATGAACATGTTATATTCAAGAACCATCCTTAGGTCCTTGTTCTAGGCTTCACTGCCTCAAACACAACTTAGATGAGTTTTTTTTTTTTCTGTAATAATTACACTTAAGCACCTGATGATCTAATGAAGACAATTTCTTAATGTGCCAAAATGAGTTCTTTGTATCTTATTTGAATCTTTTGTTGCTTTAAGCTAATCTGCTTTAGGGTTCTCAAATCCAAGCATTTTACAATGCAGGCTCTAGCAATGGCATTCATCTGGAATGCTGCCTTTTGTTTACTAGCTTTACCAGACTCTCACTGCTTCCTTTGGTCATCTGGTGTCTTCACTAATGTGATTTGTACCCCTAGGCTCTGCAGGTAGCCATGAGCCTTTATAAGTGAGATTTACAATGGGACTCACCACCCTGGCTGCTAATGAAGGTAGCCACAGAGATTTCGTTTTGTTTTTTCATCTGTCCCCCAAAAGAGTAGAGGGAATTGTGCTCTGGGTTTTCTAGTTCTCCTTGTTTTCCGTATAATTTTTACAATTGATTTACTAACCACCATGCAAAAATATAAACATTTTTGTTTAGGAGTCAGAATGTTTCATCTGCCAGCCCCTCATGCTAATCACTAGAATTGTTTATTATTGAACCTGAAAAGAACAAAGTGAAGTCTCTGTTTAAACTTAACCAATTGGCATTTTACCTTCATTTGTTTTTGTCTTTGAGGAAGATTTTTGACCAATTTGGTTATTTAAAAAATAAAAGCTGTGTGACTGGGCAACTTGGATTCTGGTTCCAGCCTTGCCGTTTAGTACCTAAGTCATGGACACCTTTTGGTTTCTTATCTGGGAAAAAACAAAGGGTTAGTTAGCAAGGTACATATAAGAGCCAAGATGGTGTTTTATATTCTTCTAGCTTTCTTTTCTACTACCATAGTGAACTAAAGTGCCCCGATTGGATTTGTGGGTAAACCTACCATTGAAAAACAACCTTGTATCTGATAAAATGTCTTGCCTAGCTGTCAAAACAATAAATATAAAATGTTAGCGTCTTCATCTCAGAAATGCTATGATCTCTAGATTATAACCCAATTTTACAGAGAGAGGGATTTGCCCATTTCCAGTAGGGAAACACAGAGCCCATGTATTATTGTGCTTCACAAGACAGTGGTTCTCAGGTATGGTTTAAAGGTCTCCCAAAGGTCATGGAATCTTTGGATTATACAACAAGAGAGGACATAAGCAATTATTGGGTTCAATCCACTCAGTTTTACTAATGAGGATCAAGAGACCCAGA
>NW_026660556.1:0-3083 GCF_009828535.3 Hylobates moloch | reverse complement strand
AAAAAAAAAAAAAAAAAAAAAAAAGATCCACCTGCCTTGGCCTCCCAAAGTGCTAGGATTACAGGCGTGAGCCACCATGCGTGGCCCCCAGTATAAAATTTTAAGAATTATTAATTATTACTGATTAAGGTTATTAAATGCATAACACTAATTACTTGCCAGCTATTGGTAGTCTTTTCCTTCTCTAGTTCATCCAGGGAACTCTTAAATTACATCTTCAGCAGAATAATCCTTAAATGTACTTAATTTTTTTTTTTTTTTGAGACGGAGTCTCGCTGTGTTGCCCAGGCTGGAGTGCAGTGGTGCAATCTCGGCTCACTGCTAGCTCCGCCTCCCGGGTTCACGCCATTCTCCTACCTCAGCCTCTCCGAGTAGCTGGGACTACAGGCGCCCGCCACCACGCCTGGCTAATTTTTTGTATTTTTTAGTAGAGATGGGGTTTCACTGTGGTCTCAATCTCCTGACCTTGTGATCCGCCCGCCTCGGCCTCCCAAAGTGCTGGGATTACAAGGGTGAGCCACTGCGCCCGGCCTTTTTAAATTTTTTTTGAGATGGGGCCTCGCTGTGTTACGCAGCGTGGAGTACATGGGCATGATTACGGCTCACTGCAGCCTCTGTCTTGGCTCACTGCAGCCTCTTACCTGCTGGGCTCAAATGATCCTCCCACCTCAGCTTCCTAGGTAGCTGGGACTACAGGCACATGCCACTATGCCCAGCTAATTAAAAAAATTTTTTTGTAGAGACTAAGTCTCACTATGTTGCCCAGGTTGGTTTCCAACTCCTTGACTCAAGTGATCCTCTTGCCTCGCCCTCCCAAAGTGTTGGGATTACAGGCATGAGCCACTGTGCCTGGCCCTTCGGTGCACTTCATAAGCAAAATGGGAGCTTTTGTTTATGTAATTTTTTTGGATTTTGCTGTTCCTAATTTTATTCTGAAACTCAGTTTTACTCCAGGCCATAAATAACGTTTTAACTTTGTAATGCACAGTTGTATCCAATTCAGCAAAGCAGTAGTTCATCATCAGGTTGTATTCACCCAGAGGTTAGGAAAACCAGGATTGGTCACACCTTTTAAAACAAATCTATCTCATGTTATTTGCCAGTGTGTAGTTTCAGCCTAAATTCTGACAGTGAAATTATATGAATTCCTATCTGTGAGATGAGATATCATCTTGATTTTCAAAAGTAGCCAAAGGGAGTTCCTCACAGCTTACCTTTGCTTGGCTGAAGCTGAAAACTTTGTAACTTCATATTGCCAGTGATTTTCCCTTTGCTTTGAAAGGAGAACTGAGGATTCATTTTACCAGTTCAATCACTAAAGCCAGTAAGTCCTAGTCAGTCTTTGTGATTGTGTGGTCAGCTTTCTCATCTGAGTTAGTTAGAAAGCACTGATCCTTTTCTGTTCTTTACATCCGCCACTAGGTGGCTTCTTTACCCCCTAGGCCATTCATTCTTCACCTTCAAGGCAAAAATACCACTGATTTTCTTCACAATCTGTCCGCTTTCCTCTTCAGGCTTCTTCTAAATCTCTTTAAACACAAGATTTGCCTTAAATCCATTCCCTGTAAAGCTGGTTGGAGCAGACTCAATTTGATGAGTTCTAAAAGAACTGGCAGCTTTGAGAAAACACATCTTATAAAGTGTTAAAACCCCAGCTTCTCTAAGGCCTAAATTATGCTGCACACCAACCTTTGCACCAGGAGCTTGCCTCTTTCTAGCTTCCTTTCTCAGCTGCTAGCAAAGTTCAGCACACTGAACCAGCTGTTTATTGGTTTATTATAAAGGATATTATAAGGGATACAGATGAAGAGATTCATAGAGTAAGGTCTGGAAGGATCTTGAATGCAGGCACTTCTCCTGGAGGAGTTGGGGTACACTGACCTCCCAGCACGTGGTTGCATTCACCAACCATGAAGCTCCTGAAAATCTCAGCCTTTTGTTTGTTTGTTTTTTCCGTAGCCACAAATAACGCCCCAGCTTTGACGTTTTTTCCTTTTTTTTTTTTAGACAGAGTCTCGCTCTGTCATTCAGGCTGGAGTGCAGTGGCGCGATCTCAGTTCACTGCATCCTCTGCCTCCCAGGTTCAAGCCCTTTTCCTGCTTCAGCCTCCTGAGTAGCTTGGAATTACAGGCGCGTGCCACCACGCCCAGCCAATTTTTTTTTTTTTTTGAGATGGAGTCTCGCTTTGTCACCAGGCTGGAGTGCAGTGGCATGGTCTAGGCTCACTGCAAGCTCGACCTCCCGGGTTCATACCATTCTGCCTCAGCCTCCCGAGTAGCTGGGGACTACAGGCGCCCGCCACCATGCCTGGATAATTTTTTGTATTTTTCGTAGAAACGGGGTTTCACCGTGTTAGTCAGGATGGTCTCGATCTCTTGCCCTTGTGATCCACCTGCCTTGGCCTCCCAAAGTGCTGCGATTACAGGCGTGAGCCACCGCGCCCGGCCCCCCCCCCCCTTTTTTTTTTTTTTTTTTAAGTAGAGATGGGGTTTTGCTATGTTGGCCAGGCTCGTCTCAAACTTTCTTTCTTCAAGTAGTCTGCCTACCTCAGCCTCCCAAAGTGCAGGGATTATAGGTGTGAGCCACCGAGCCCAGCCTCTTTTTCCTTTCCTTTTCTTTTTTTTTTTCGAGACAGGGTCTTTGTCGCCCAGGCTGGAGTGCAGTGGTGCAACCATAGCTCACTGCCGCCGTGACCTCCTGGGCTCAAGCAATCCTCCTGCCTCAGCCTCCTGGACCACAGGTGTACGCTATCGTGCTTGACTAAATTTTTTATTTTTTGTAGAGAAGAGGTCTTACGTGTTGCCTAGGCTTGTCTCAAATTCCTAGGCTCAAGCAATCCTCCTGCTTCAGCCTCTCAATGTGCTGGCATTACAGGCATGAGACACTGCACTTAGCCCTATATATCTTTAAATTCAACTTACAGTGAACTTATTTTATAATAGTTTAATGAGGCAGCTGGTCTAAGTGCACTGGTGTTTACAACTAAATGATCACAACTGATTACAGATTTCTTTCTTTTTTAATGTTAAAGTTTTATTTTAAAACCAAGTGACCCATGTTCAGACAGATGTCTTCTTTTCTTT
>NW_026660555.1:0-3083 GCF_009828535.3 Hylobates moloch | reverse complement strand
GGAGGGGAGGGGAAGGGGAAAGGGAGGGGAGGGGGAGAGGAAGGGAGGGGAGGGGGAAGGGGAAGGGAAGGGGAAGGGAAAGGGGGCAAGGCAAGGCAAAGCAAAAAGAATGCAACCATTTGTTTACCTATGACCTGGAAGTCCCCCTCCCCGCTTTGACTTGTGCCACCTTTTTGGACGGAACCAACGTACATTTTACATATATTGATAGATGGCTCATGTCTCCCTAAAATGTACAAAACCAAGCTGTGCCCCGACCACCTTGGGCACATGTCATGAGGACCTCCTGAGGCTGTGTCACAGGCATGTCCTTAATCTTGGCAAAATAAACTTTCTAAATTGACTGAGACCTATCTTGAGTATTTGGGGTTCACACCAGCAGACACTGATTCTTCTTAGGGTACAGAATGGCTTACAAAAGAGGAGTTTCTTTCTCTTTCAGCTACATGCCATCTAACCAGAGGTCCCAAACCCAGAGCTACAAAATGCCAAAGAAAATTCTCCTCCCCTGTATACCCTGTGCATCAAGATGGTATACCAGAATATTCTTGGAAACTTACAAAATAGCAACAAAACAAAAGCAAAACAATGGGAAAACTCGGTGTAGCCATCAATATGAGGGACGTGTATTTCCATTGCTTCTGACAACAGGGGGTCCTAATAGACAGGAGGCACCTAAAACAAAACTGGGATCCTAGCGCGGTGTCAACTCGCCTTTAAAACTGGTTACAGCCTATTGGACTTAAAGGGAAGCAGTTACCTTCCAGGCTGGTTTGGTTGTTCACAGCACACACCACACAGTAAAACTTAGAAACTGTGGCACATCTTGGAGCTAAACAGCATAATAATCTCCTTTTCATTCCTCAGTGGGTTCAAGCTCTTTTCCAAATGTTTGCCCTGTTGTCCGTCTCCTGAAAACAATAATCACCAGTTAGACATGTGAGCCAATTAGCATTTACTCCCTCCATGAAGAACAATGCGTTGGTCTCCTAGAGAGCAACTATACAATTTATTCACTTTGTTTTTTGTTTGTTTGTTTTGAGATGGAGTCATGGTCTGTCGCTCAGGCTGGAGTGCAGTGGCACGATCTCAGCTCACTGCAGTCTCCGCCTCCCAGGTTCAAACAATTCTCCTGCCTCAGGCCCCCTGAGTAGCTGGGATTACAGGCACCCGCCACCACACCCGGCAAATTTGTTTTTTTTTGTTTTTTGAGACGGAGTTTCGCTCTTGTTGCCCAGGCTGGAGTGCAATGGCACCATCTTGGCTCACCGCAACCTCCACCTCCCGGGTTCAAGTGATTCTCCTGCCTCAGCCTCCCAAATAGCTGGAATTATAGGCATGTGCCACCATGCCCAGCTCATTTTTTTTCTTTTTCGTGTTTTTAGTAGAGATGGAGTTTCTCCATGTCAGTCAGGCTGATCTCGAACTCCCGACCTCAGGTGATCCGCCCGCCTCGGCCTCCCAAAGTGCTGGGATTACAGGCGTGAGCCACCGCGCCCAGCCGCAAATTTTTCTATTTTTAGTAGAGTTGGGGTTTCACCATGTTGGCCAGGATGGTCTCAAACCCCTGACCTCAAGTGATCCACCCACCTCGGCCTCCCAAAATGCTGGGATTACAGGCGTGAGCCACCGAGCCCGGCCGTAACCGGGCTCAGTGGCTTTAACCTCTTTTCCAAATGATTGCGCTGATGGCTAACATATGTCCGTCTTCTGAAAACAATAATCAGCAATTAGACATGTGAGCCAATTAACATTTACTCCTTCCATTAAGAACAATACATTGGTCTCCTAGAATGCAATTTACAATTATTCACTTTGAAAAGGGAAATCTCTTCAACTCTACAGACAAGAGAGCCATTCCCTGTGTGATCACAGATCACAGTGAGCAATGGAAGTTTCATAATCGACGGTCTTCGCTTTCTTCTCTGGAATGTAAAGTTGAGTCAGCTGGGAAGAAGCCCATAAGAAAAAAAGATCAATATGAGACGAGGAGACTTGTCTGCAGTATGGCAGGCTAATTATCTTGAAAAACAGTCCTACTACACAACATTTAAAAAGATGAATACACACCTGTAATCCCAGCACTTTGGGAGGCCAAGGTGGGCTGATCACTTGAGGTCAGCAGTTTGAGACCAGCCTGGCCAACATGGCAAAATCCTGTCTCTACTGAAAATACAAAAAAAAAAAAAAAAAAAAATAGCCGGGCATGGTGGCACATGCCAGTAGTCCCAGCTACTCGGGAGGCTGAGGCAGGAGAATCGCTTGAACCCAGGAGGCAGAGGGCAGAGGTTGCAATGAGCCGAGATCGTGCCACCGCACTCCAACCTGGGCAAAAAGGGCGAGACTCCAACTCAAGAAAAAAAAAAAAAAAATACAAGGCCGGGCACGGTGGCTCATGCCTGTAATCCCAGCACTTTGGGAGGCCGAGGCGGGTGGATCACCTGAGGTCGGGAGTTCGAGACCAGCCTGCCCATCATGGAGAAACCTTGTCTGTATTGAAAATAAAAAATTAGCCGGGCATGGTGGCACATGCCTGTAATCCCAGCTACTTAGGAGGCTGAGGCAGGAGAATCGCTTGAACCCAGGAAGTGGAGGTTTCAGTGAGCTGAGATTGCACCCTTGCACTCCAGCCTGGGCAACAAGAGCGAAACTCTGTCTCAAAAGCAAACAAACAAAAATACCCCCCCAAAAAAACCCTATTTCCAAATAAGGCCACATCCTGAGGTCCTGGGGACTAAGAGTTCAATATATTTGGGGGTGCACAATTGAATTCATAGCATTGTTTAGGCACGAGGACCAACCTGTCATACCCCACATCAGCCATCAAATGTGGCTGCTCTCTGGGGAGGGGGAATAACCTTGGACAAAATAGCTCCCTTAAGCCTAGGAAAGTTCTGGAAGAGGGACTCAGTTGTCCATCCCCATAAGACAACTTTCCTGGAAGTTGGAAGAGTGAGCACTTGGTTCTGAAGAGGTGATCTGGGTGGTGCACGACAGCATCCATGACAGTGGATGTGCCATGGCTCTTGCTGCATCCACTACAGCATCCGCTACCTCCACCTCAATATCCACTGCCTCCACTA
>NW_026660554.1:0-3083 GCF_009828535.3 Hylobates moloch | reverse complement strand
ATGTTACTCATCAATATGTTGATTAGTAAATGCTATTTTTTGCTATGAAAAGTTTTGTCTATGATAGAAAAAGGTTTACTGGTTGGAAAATTATATGATCCGTGATGAATTTGTCTTTATCCAATCCATAATACATTTTACTTTTAGGTCCATAATCTCTTCTCCTGGAATCAATCTCTACCTGGTAGCACCTTCCCAAATGGCACACATAGTAGGTCAAAGAAATTGCCTCAAAAGTTCTATATCTATAAATGCAAACCTATAAAACGAAAACAAATACCAGAAATTCTGTGAGGGTCTCTGAAATACTCAGAAGCTGCGTTGCTGCTATGTTGCCAGAGTGCTTGTAGTTTGGCTTCTGGAAATATAGATCCCAGTTTATACTCTGGTAACTGCCTAATGTCCAAATGTAGTCAGAATAGTAATGTCTCCTGTCTTCATCATTCTTTACTCAAATAAAATGGCTTGTTGAATTAAATTCTGTTAGTTCATCACAGAAAAATAGATTGGGCTCATGGAATATTACAGCTGAAAAGGACATTAAGAATTATCTAATACAATTGCCCTCAATTTATACCTGAGAAAAGTGAAGGCCAGAGAATTTTGGTGACTCCTCAGTTGTTCTGTTCATACTAAATTTGATCTAAAATCCAGATGTCGTCACTCTTAGTTTATTGCCTTTCCAATTATTCTAGCCAGGAGATTGCTTCTCCTAAAGTTAGTTTTACCCAGAGCCTTTGACTCAAATACTTTTGACATCTTAGGACATTTTTATTGTGGCAACCAACACATTTTCAAGGGCAATAAAGTATTTTTTACATCAATTTAACAAAAATACACTATGAAAAGGTTAACAGTTTTACAGTTTGTCATTCTGCTATTTTGTCTTTAAGTAAGTAGGAGAGACTGTGGGAGCAACTTGGGGTAATAAAGGTTAATCAGTGGGAGCTTAAGGGTGCTTATGCTTAATTGCTGGGCGCTTAAAGATGCTCAAGGTTAATAGCTGTGTTTTTAAAGCCAGTAATTCCCTTCATAGAAAGCTTTCCGTGTGGGATTTGCCAAACCTATCAATCAGTTCCAGCCACCAGCCAACTGGACAGCAAATTTAGGAGCTTAACCCAAAGGGGATTTAGGAGTGAGGTAGACTGTCTTCCCTGTGGCTGTAACTTTAATTATCTTTTAAAACAGTTTGGTCATCTTCATTGTACTCTATTCTTTCCTTGTTTTACGTCCGAATGGCTTTGGTTTTGTCATATAGATGAAATCCGAAATGGTACTTTTTCTAAGGTCCATAAAGCTGATAAAGTAAGTTTACTGAAGGCTAGTTGCTAGTTTTAAAAACTACTTGGTTGGCCGGGTGTGGTGGCTCACGCTTGTAATCCCAGCACTTTGGGAGGCCGAGGCGGGCGGATCACGAGGTCAGGAGATCGAGACCACGGTGAAACCCCGCCTCTACTAAAAATACAAAAAATTAGCCGGGCGTGGTGGCGGGCGCCTGTAATCCCAGCTACTCGGAGAGGCTGAGGCAGGAGAATGGCGTGAACCCGGGAGGCGGAGCTTGCAGTGAGCCGAGATCGCGCCACTGCACTCCAGCCTGGGCAACAGAGCGACACTCCGTCTCAAAAAAAAAAAAAAAAAAAAAAAAAAAAAAACTACTTGGTTAAGTGTTTCCAAGATTAGGAGGTACAATCAAAACTGATTTGTTTTGATACTAGTTAGACACAAGTTAGTGACCAAGACATGTTCAATACATAGAGTAAAAACGTTAAATAAATATTCCACTTGGAAGGGACCTTAAAGACTCCACTCATTTTATAGCTGGTGAACTGAAGAGGTTGACCTGCCCAAGGTCATACACCTCAGCTAAGTCTAACCTGGTTTTTTTTATGCCTGGCAACCATTTAGTTACAGCTAGCCCACAGCTGTTTCTGGGTCAAATATTGCATTTTCGATTTAATGTTTGTATAAAAAGATCACCTAGGGGAAGGCTAGTAAGTCCGGCTTGTATTCACTTGGCAAGCTTGTGTTTTTAAAGTCTGCAAAGAAGACCTATAACTGAATACAATGCCATTAATGTGAGACATGGAATACATTTTTCCTGTTGTAACTTTCTCATGTGTGATAGAACCTTTTAAGTCTCATGTGGAACTAGAGTCATCTGTACTTCTCATCAAACCCCAATTGCTTTGTTATTCCTTGCAAATGAATAATTATTTGATAAATTCTTCTAGAGAAATCAGACATTAATGACTTTGAGGATTGTTGTACAGGTGACTATAGAGATTCTTTACACCACCCATTGAGAAATATTGAAAATTTCATCATTGAATGTAGTTTGGGATGTGTGTGCAATTGTCATTTATCTTCTTTTGTCAATACTTTTTCCTGCAGTAAATGAAAATTGATCCCAAAGATTTATTTATTTAAAATCATTCAGTGGGGAAATTCATTCCCACATTCCAATTGCCTCTTTTTAATTCTCTTACCTTGTGTCTTGTAAAAGAAAAAGAGATAAAATATACTGCATTTTTAATGCAATATTAAGGTAATATGTTTAATTAATGCAAATAAATTTGTCATTTTATTCTGATTATCCAGAATGTTTAAGCAGCATGAGATTTATGCAAAGCATGGAAATTGGTGGCATGACCCAGAGAGGTCTATCAGAAAATACTATCAGCAGATCTTAGCAGGGTGCTTCATGGCAACCATAGGGTTCTTAGTATATGGATGTGTGTAAGGATTTCCAGTAGGCTGAAGCCATAACTCATAGGTATGCTTTCACAATAATCCTTGTAATTAAGTAGCAAATTACTACAGAAAAACTCAAGTGTTACTTTAAAACCAAACCCATTAGTTTTTGGTTAATCATGATGAAATAATGATCACTGTGAGCAATTTCCCATTTCCTAATCTCAGCAGTATTGCTTGATCCTTAGATTTGTTTATGACAGAATAATGATCACCACTTATAACCCAGTCAATAATCAGAAAGTGCTAATAGCCTAGGATTTAAAACTACCGGATTTTTCCTAGTTTGGCTGCCTGAATATTTAACTCTCACTTGACTCAAATTTCCTCTC
>NW_026660553.1:0-3083 GCF_009828535.3 Hylobates moloch | reverse complement strand
ATACTGTTTACTTCTTTCGATTTGCAACTTTTGCTCACTCTAATGAGGGTCATTTATCTTGATGTTAGTAGCCATAATTTCTTTATTTTTTATTGCTGCATATATTTCATTCTATGAACATTCCAGAATTTACTAACCACTTCTAATAAAGAAGAATATTTGTATTGTTTCCAGCTTCAGAGTATTATCAAGGGATGCTATGAACATAGCAAAAAAACCTTCACATTAAAAGATCTCCATAGATATTTGGAACTTTAATTCTCAATGTGTCTAATGTTTTGAGTGACACTTAGCTTTACTACTTTTTAAATTTTCCTATACATGTATAACCCAAAGTAAGAGAGTTTTAACATTTTGACAAAAATATTTAAAAGTCACAGAAAGAGCATAACTTTTCCTATGGTTATTGATATCACGTGGTATGGTTGCAATTTGCATGGTCATTTGCTTGGTCATTTCATGGTCCTCCAGTAGGTGCAAAGCGAGGACTGCCTGTACTAGTAAAACTCCTCCTACCTTTTTCTTAATGTTTGGAATTCTTGGCCTGCACATCACTGTATCATAGTTAGAATCACCTTGTCAAATGCCACACAAAAACGACTGCTTGGGATTTTGATTGTGGTCACATCGAATCTTTAAAATGATTCAGAGAGAACTGACGCTATTACAACATGAAGTTTCACAGTCAGTGAACAAAGTACATTTCTCTATTAATTGAAGTTATCATTTATTACTATCTGTATTAGTTTGCATGGGCTGCTGTAACAAAGCACCACACCCTCGGTGGCTTAAACCACAGAAATGTATCCTTTCGCAGTTCTGGAAGCTACACATTCAAGATCAAGGTGTCGGCAGGGTGGGTTTCTTCTGAGGGCTCTCAGGGAGAATCTGTCCCACGCCTCTCTCCTAGCTTCTGGTGGTTCCTTGCCTTGTGGCAGCTTAACTCCATTCTTCACGTGCCATTCTCCCTGTGTGTATGCCTGCCTGTGTCCAAATGTCCCCTTTGGATAACAACACTAGTCCTTGGGCTTAGGAGCCCATGCTGCTCTAGCATTACCCAACGTCATGTGCATATTTCTAGGTATTTGTTACTGCAGCACACTACTTTTCAGTACCAGAATCCATTCATTTGCTATGGCTGCCTTAACAAAGTACCACAATTGGTTGGCTTAAACAACACAAATATATTGTCTGACAGTTCTGGAGGCTAGAAGTCCAAAATCAAGGTGCCAGCAGACTTGGTTCCCTCTAAGGGCTATGAGGGAAGGATCTGTTTGAGACCTCTCTCCTTGGCTTGTAGTTGGCTGTCTTCTTCGCATGTCTCCTCATGGGGCCTTTCCTCTATGTGTGTCTGTCTCTGTGTCCAAATTTCACCTTTTAATGAGGACTCTGGTCATACTGGATTAGGGTCTGTCTTAATGACCTCATCTTGCTCATTACAACTGCAATGACTCCATCTCCAAATAAGGCCACCTTCTGAGGTACTAGGTGTTACAACTTCAATATACGAATGGTGGTAGGGAGAGCCACAATTCAACCTGTAACAGGAGTATCTCTTAAAAAAAGGTTATAGTTTTTTTTTCATGTAGGTCTTTACTGTGTTGGATTTATTCCATGTACTTTCATCCGTTATCATTTTATTGCCTCTCTGCTTGGGCTGCATCCTTACATATATGCTGTTTGATAAACAACGTGATTCCATTAAGCATTTCTTTTTTCAAGTGAACACGATAAAAGTGAGCTTTCTCAGTAGAGGCTGGTGGAGGAACACTGAAGGGGGAAGAGGCATTCCTTCCATTTCCAGCAGAGGCAGGGTGAGTGGTGTGGGTGAGGCCATCAGGTGGAGCTATGCCACAACCACTGGCCCAAACTACAACTTATGCCATGAGGGATCCTTCCAAGTGTTTCTTTCCTTGCGTACTTTCTGCTAGCCATATGGTGTCATATCAAGTTTCCATAAATCTCATAGTTACTCTTGATCATAGTTGAATAATTATTTGTATTAAACTACTATGTTTAACCTGCTAGGTAGTTTCTATCTTTTGATTAGACCCACGCTGATTTCTGATGATATTATTGTTAGTATATTTTAATTTACTCATTCTCTATCACTCTTTTGCCTATGTATTGGTTTGTAAATCTTATGTGTGTGTATGTATATGCATATACATATATGATCTAGTAGTGATATTTTTGTCTAACAATTTATGTATGAATTATTTTTGGTTTTCTAGTCCATTACCAAATCACCTATGAATAATGACAGATTTGCTTCTTCATTTGTAATCCTTACACTTTTACTATCCTTGCCTTACTAAGTAAATTAAGATCTCCAATAGAATCATCAAGGGAAACTATTTCTCAGTCTCAAAAAGAAAGCTTTCGGGGGGTGGAGCCAAGATGGCCGAATAGGAACAGCTCCAGTCTCCAGCTCCCAGCCCCAGCGACACAGAAGACGGGTGATTTCTGCATTTCTGCTTGAGGTACTGGTTTCATCTCACTAGGGAGTGCCTAACAGTGGGTGCAGGACAGTCGGTGAAGCGCATTGTGCACGAGCCAAAGCAGGGCGAGGCATTGCCTCACTCGGGAAGCGCAAGGGGTCAGGGAGTTCCCTTTCCTAGTCAAAGAAAGGGGAAACAGACGGCACCTGGAATATCGGGTCAGTCCCATCCTAATACTGCGCTTTTCCAACGGGCCTGGAAAACGGCACACTAGGAGATTGTGTCCCGCACCTCGCTCAGAGGGTCCTATGCCCACGGAGGCTCGCTGATTGCTAGCACAGCAGTCTGAGATCAAGCTGCAAGGCGGCAGCGAGGCTGGGGGAGGGGCGCCCGCCATTGCCCAGGCTTGCTTAGGTAAACAAAGCAGCCAGGAAGCTCGAACTGGGTGGAGCCCACCACAGCTCAAGGAGGCCTGCCTGCCTCTGTAGGCTCCACCTCTGGGGGCAGGGCACAGACAAACAAAAACTCAGCAAGAACCTCCACAGACTTAAATGTCCCTGTCTGACTGACAGCTTTGAAGAGAGTAGTGGTTCTCCCAGCACGCAGCTGGAGATCTGAGAACGGACAGACTGCCTCCTAAAG
>NW_026660552.1:0-3084 GCF_009828535.3 Hylobates moloch | reverse complement strand
GAATGGAATGGAATGGAATGGAATGGAATGGAATGGAATGGAATGGATTGGAATGGAATGGAATGGAAAAGAATGGAGTGAAGTAGAGTGCAGAGTAGTGGAATGCATTAGAAAGGAATGGAGTGGAGTGGAGTGGATGGAATGGAATGGAATGAAATGGAACAGAATTGAATGCAATGAAATGGAGTGGAGCAGAGTGGAATGCAGTGTAGTGGAATGGAGTAGAAAGGAAAGGAATGGTGTGGAGTGGAGTGGGAAGGAATGGAATGGAGTTGAGTGGAGTGGAGTGGAGTGGAGTAGAGTTGATTCAACTAGAATGTAATGGAATAGACTGGAATGGAATGGAATGGAATAGAATGGAATGGAATTGAATGGATTGGATTGGAGTGGAGTGGAGTGCAGTGTGGTGGAATGCAGTAGAAAGGTATGGAGTGGGTGGAGTGGAGTGGAGTGGACTCGAGTGGAATGGAATGGAATGGAGTGGTGTGGAGTGGAGTGGGAAGCAATGGAGTGGAGTTTAGTGGTGTGGAGTGCTTTCGAGTGGACTGGAATGGAATGTAATGGAATGGAAGTACAAGGAATGCAGTGGATGGGAGTGGAGTGGAGTGGAATAGAATGGAATGGAAGGGAATGGGATGCAATGCAATGGAAATGAATGGAATGGAATGGAATTGAATGCGATCGAAAGGAGTGGATTGGAATGCAGAGTAGTGGAATGGAGTAGAAACAAATGGAATTGAGTGAATTAGAGTGGAATGCAACCGAATGGAAGGGAATGGAGTGGAGTGGAGTGGAGAAGAATGGGAAGGAAAGGACTGGAGTAGGGTGGAGTGCAAAGGAGTGGAGAGGATAAGTGTGGGTTCGCGTGGAATGGAAATGAATGGAATGGAATGGAATGGAATGAATTGGAATAGAATGGAATTCAGTGGTTTCGAGCTCTGTGGAGTGGAATGGAATTGAATGGAAAGGAATGGACTTCAATGGAAAGCAAAGGAATGGAATGGAATGGAATGGAATGGAATGGAAAGTAATGGAATAGAATGGAGTGGAATGCAATGGAATGGAGTGCAGTGGAGTGGAATGGAGTGGAGTGGATTCGAGTTGGATGGAACTAAAGGGAACGGACTGAAATGGAATGGAATGGAAATCAGTGGATAGTAGTTGAGAGGACAGGAGTGGAATGGATAGGAAGGGAATGGAAAGAAATGGAATGGAGTGGAGTGCAGATTAGTGGAATGGAGTAGATAGGAATTGAGTGGGGAGTAGAGGAGTGGAGTTGAGTGGAATGGAATGGATAAAACTGGAGTGGATTGGAGTGTAATGGGAATATATGGAGTGAAGTGGAGTGGAGGGACAAGATTGAATTCGAAAGGAATGGAATGGAAGGAATGGAAAGGAATGGAATGGAATGGAATGGAATGGGATGGAATGGAATGGAATGGAATGAAATAGAATGGAATGGAAAAACTGTAGTGGAGTGGAATGGAGAAGAAAGGAAGGCAAAAGAGTGGAGTGCAGTGGAGCAGAATGGAAAGGAATGGAATGGAATAGAAAGGAATGGAATGGAATGGAATGGAGTGGAATAGAGCCTAATGGGAAGGGAGGCAATGCAGTGGATTGGAGAGAAGTGTAGTGGAGAAGACTGAATTTGAGTTGAATGTAATGGAAGGAAATGCACTGTAGTTGAGTGGATAGGATTCTAGTGGAAAAGAAGGGAATGGCATGGAATGGCATTGATTGCAATGGAATCGAAAGGAAAGGAATGGAATGGAAAGAATGGAATGGAATGGAATGAAAAAAAGTGCAGTGGAGTGTAGTGGAAGGGAATGGAAAAGAAAGTAAGGGAGTAGAGAACAGTGGAATGTTGTGGAATAGAATGGAAGGTAATGGAGTGGAAAAAAATGGAATGGAATGGATTAGAGTGAACTGTAATGGAGGCGCATAGGAAGGAATGAAATGCAGTGGAGTGGAGAGGAGTGGAATGGAAAAGAAAGGAAGGGAATGGAGTGGAGTGGAATGGAGTGTAATCGAATGGAATGGAATGGAATGGAATGGAATGGAATGGAATGGAATGGAATGGAGGTGAATAAGAAGGAATGGAATGCAGTGGAGTGGAGAGGAGTGGAGTGGAAAAGAGTGGATTTAAACTGAATGGAATGATACAGAATGCAATGGAATGGAATGAAATGGAACCGAATGGAGTGGAATACAGTGGATTGGAGTAGAATGGAATGGAATGGAAATTAATGGAATGGAATGGAATACAATGGAAACAAATGAAAGGAGCGGAATGGAATGGAATGGCAGGGAGTTGGGTGAAGTGAATTTGAATTGAATGGAGCGGAGAGGAGTGTATTGGAGTGGAGTGTAATGGGAAGGAAAGGAATGGAGTGGAGTGGACTGGAATGGAGGGGAGTAGAGTGTATTCAGGAGAATGGAATGCATTGGAATAGAATGCAATGGAATTGAATGCAGTGGATTGGAGTGAAGTTGCGTGGAGGGGAATGCAATGGAATGGAATGGAATGGAATGGAATGGAATGGAATGAAAAGGAATGGAATGGAATCGAATGGAATGGAACAGAATGGAGTGGAATGGAATGGAATGGAATGGAATGGAATGGAATGTAAAAAAGGGCAGTGGAGTGCAGTGGAATGGAATGGAGCTGAACATAAGAGAGTGGAGTGCACTGGAATGGAGGGGAATGGAATGGAATGGCATGGAATGGAAGGGAATGGAATGGAATGGAATGGAATGCAATGGAATGGAATGGAATGGAATGGAATGAAGAAAAGTGCAGTGCAGTGTAGTGGAGTGGAATGGAGATGAAAGGAAGGGAGTGGATTGGAGTGGAATGGAGAAGAATGTAATGGAATGGAAAGGAATGTAATGGAATGGAGAGGACAGGAATGGAGGCGAAGGGCAAAGAATGGAATGCAGTGGAGTGGAGTGGAGAAGAGTGGATTTGAATGGAATGCAATGGAATGGAATGGAATGGAATGGATTGTAGTGGAGTGCAGTGGATTCTTGTGTAAAAGAATGGAATGGAATGGAATGGAATGGAATGGAATGGAATGGAATGGA
>NW_026660551.1:0-3086 GCF_009828535.3 Hylobates moloch | reverse complement strand
TACTTTTGATAGAGTAGTACTGAAACACTCTTTCTGTAGAAACTACAAGTAGACATTCTGAGTGCCAATTGGCTTAGAGTGGAAAAAGGAATATTTTCAAATAAAAACTACACGGAAGCAGTTTGTGAAATTTCTTTGTGTTCTGTGCATTCAACTAACGGAGTTGAAGCTTACTTTTGAATGAGCACTTCGGAAACACTGTTTCTGTAGAAGCTGCATGGGGACATTTGTAGCACTAAGGGGCCTATAGTGGAAAAAGGAATATCGTCAAATAAAAACTACACAGAAGCATTCTGTGAAACATCTTTATCTTCTGTGCATTCAACTAGCAGAGTTGAAGCTTACTTTTGATAGAGCAGTTCTGAAACACTCTTTCTGTAGAATCTGCAAGTGGACATTCTGAGCGCTAAGGGTATTATAGTGGAAAAAGGAATATCTTCAAATAAAAACTACACAGAAGCATTCTGTGCAACTTCTTTCTGTTCTCTGCATTCAACTAACAGAGTTGAAGCTTACTTTTGATAGAGCAGTTGTGAAACACTCTTTCTGTAGAAACTGCAATGGGACATTCGGAGCGCTAAGGGGCCAAGAGCGGAAAAAGGAATATCTTCAAATAAAAACTACACGGAAGAATTCTGTGAAACTTCTTTCTGCTCTGGGCATTCAACAAGCAGAGTTGAAGCTTACCTTTGATTGAGCAGTTCTGAAACACTCTTTCTGTAGAAACTGCATGTGGACATTCTGAGCGCTAAGGTTATTATAGTGGAAAAAGGAATATCTTCAAATAAAAACTACACAGAAGCATTTTGTGAAACTTCTTTCTGTTTTGTGCATTCAACTAACGGAGTTGAAGCTTACTTTTGATAGAGCAGTTCTGAAACACTCTTTCTGTAGAAACTGCAAGTGAATATTCTGAGCGCTATGGGTATTATAGTGGAAAAAGTAATATCTTCAAACAAAAACTACGCAGAAGTATTCTGTGCAACTTCTTTCTCTTAAGTGCATTCAACTAACAGAGTTGAAGATTATTTTTGATTGAGCAGTTCTGAAACACTCTTTCTGTAGAAAATGGAAGAGGATAATTTGAGCACTAGTGGGCCTTTAGTGGAAAAAGGAATATCTTCAAATGAAAAGCACACAGAAGCATTCTGTGAAACTTCTTTCTGTTCTGTGCATTCAACTAACGGAGTTGAAGCATACTTTTGATTGAGCAGTTCTGAAACACTGTTTCTGTAGAAACTGCATGGGACCTTATTAGCACTAAGGGGCAGACAGTGGAAAAAGGAATATCTTCAAATAAAAACTAGACAGAAGCATTCTGTGAAACATCTTTCTGTTCTGTGCATTCAACTAGCAGAGTTGAAGCTTACTTTTGATAGAGCAGGTCTGAAACACTCTTTCTGTAGAAACTGCAAGTGGACATTCTGAGCGCAAAGGGTATTATAGTGGAAAAAGGAATATCTTCAAATAAAAAGTACAGAGAAGCATTCTGTGCAACAGCTTTCTGTTCTGTGCATTCAACTAACAGAGTTGAAGCTTAGTTTTGATAGAGCAGTCCTGAAAAACTCTTTCTGTAGAAACTGCAAGGGGACATTCGGAGCACAAAGGGGCCTATAGTGGAAAAAGGAATATCTTCAAATAAAGAGTACACAGAAGCATTCTGTGAAACTTCTTTCTTTTCTGTGCATTCAACTAAGAGAGTTGAAGCTTACATTTGATAGAGCAGTTCTGAAACACTCTTTCTGTAGAAACTACAAGTAGACATTCTAAGTACCAATTGGCTTATAGGGGAAAAAGGAATATCTTCAAATAAAAACTACACAGAAGCATTTTGTGAAACTTCTTTCTGTTCTGTGCATTCAACTAACGGAGTTGAAGCTTACTTTTGAATGAGCAGTTGTGAAACACTGTTTCTGTAGAAACCGCATGGGGATATTTTGAGCACTAAGGAGCCTATAGTGGAAAAAGGAATATCTTCAAATAAAAACTACAAAGAAGCAGTCTGTGAAACATCTTTCTGTTCTGTGCATTCAACTAGCAGTGTTGAAGCTTACTTTTCATAGAGCAGTTCTGAAAAACTCTTTCTGTAGAATCTGCAAGTGGACATTCTGAGCGCTAAGGGTATTATAGTGGAAAAAGGAATATCTTCAAACGAAAACTACACAGAAGCATTCTGTGCAACTTCTTTCTCTTCTCTGCATTCAACTAACAGAGTTGAAGCTTAGTTTTGATTGAGCAGTTCTGAAACACTCTTTCTGTAGAAACTGGAAGGGGATATTTTGAGCACAAGGGGGCATTTAGTGGAAAAAAGAATATCTTCAAATAAAAACTACACAGAAGCATTCTGTGAAACTTGTTACTGTTCTGTGCATTCTACTAACAGAGTTGAATCCTAGTTTTGATTGAGCAGTTCTGAAACACTGTTTCTGTAGAAACTGCAAGGGGACATTCGGAGAAATATGGGGCCTATAGTGGAAAAAGGAATATCTTCAAATAAAAACTACACAGAAGCATTCTGTGAAATTTCTTTCTGTTCTGTGCATTCAACCAAGAGAGTTGAAACTTACTTTTGATAGAGCAGTTCTGAAGCACTCTTTCTGTAGAAAGTAGAAGTAGACATTCCGAGGGCTAAGGGGCTTATAGTGGAAAAAGGAATATATTCAAATAAAAACTACACAGAAGCATTCTGTGCAACTTCTTTCTGTTCTGTGCATTCAACTAAGAGAGTTGAAGCTTACTTTTGATAGAGCAGTTCTGAAACACTGTTTCTGTAGAAACTGGAAGTAGACATTCTGAGCGCTAAGGGGCTTATAGTGGAAAAAGGAATATCTTCAAATAAAAACTACACAGAAGCATGTTGTGAAACTTATTTCTGCTCTCTGTATTCAACTAACGGAAGTGGAGCTTACTTTTGATTGAGCAGTTCGGAAACACAGTTTCTGTAGAAACCGCATGGGGACATTCGGAGCACAAAGGGGTCTATAGTGGACAAGGGAATATCTCCAAATAAAAACTACACAGAAGGATTCTGTGAAACACCTTTCTGTTCTGTGCATTCAACTAACAGAGTTGAAGCTTACTTTTGA